>NC_046155.1:72331489-72569985 GCF_011064425.1 Rattus rattus | reverse complement strand
AGAAAACCCCAAGGCAAACCACAACATTTCCCCCTTTTTGTCCAGTTAAAAAACCTTTCCCTATACATAGGTGAACTAAGCATCATTATTACCATTCTGCAATTTACAAAACCAACAATATGCTGATCACCCAGTCCACCAACTCTGTTCACCAACCATGTTATCCACACCACATCTTGGCAAGGCAAACCACAACAGAGTGATGCATACAGGCAAATTTATCTGGCCTTGGATACAGGGGAACACTCCTGCTTTCTGCCCCTGGAGCTCTCTGCCATGCCTGTTCCCAGGGCAGCCCACAAGGTGCCCATCTTTGCATCTGCGCTCATTCACCAGAGGCTCCATCAAGCTCAGCTTCGCAGACTACATTTTAAATAGTGGGGAATTCCAGAACGTTGTTTGCAAACTGAACCAAGCTTTGTAAATGTGAGAGAGGACTGTGTTGGCCCCTTAGCTCAGAAGGAGCACTCCAAATTCTGTTTCTTGGTGTTTCAAATGAACATTCTGTTCTGTGAGAACATTGGCCTCTGGCTGCAGCAGTGTGATTCATGGGAAGCCCTGGTGAGAAGCAATTCCTTCCCGAAGCACCAGGGCTCCTCCCCACTCCATCTGAAGCCTTGCCTCTGTTCACAGTTTAGCATCTTTGTGATCTTGGTGCTTACTGTCTCCCTCCCACCTTAAACCCTACCTCTTCCTGACCAATCAATTTCAAGAAAAAAAACAAAAGCAACAACAAAAACAAACCTGTGTTGCATGTAATAATTAAAAAAAAATCAATCCATGCTATCGTACATTACTCTCTGTCCCTGGCAGTCTCCCTGCCCCCACGGTTAACCCCATGTAGTGTCACCCAACTTCTTGCCTTTCACTTGTTCATTCCCATAATCTAACCGCCCCCTCCCCCCGCTGTGGCTGGCTGCTGCCAAACTGACCAGCTGGGGGCGCACTCTCAAGACCCTACGCTCCACTTCCTCCTCGCCCCCCAAACCCCCGAGCTCAGTCGAATCGCAAAATGGCAAACACCAGGCAATCTTAGTTTAGAATCAACAGATAACAAAATCACTGGATTCTGCCACCAGAACTATCAGTCCCACGCCTACATCATCTCTGCTTTGCTGCCTGCGCTCTCTGTCCAAAAGGAAGTGCCCTTCTCCTGCCTTTCCTTTTCCTCTCTTAGATCCAAAAGGCCCACCTCCTCCTCACCCAGTGATTGGCTTCTTCTCTTCTTTGTTATTTAATCAATTGGGGAAATTCCTCTACAAACCACTGGACAGCCTGTGATAGGCTACCTCTAGGATGACAGCAATGCTGGGGAGTCCAGGCACCACTGCAGCTTTCAGACCATCTCAAGGAACTGCCCCAGTCACCCAGTATTCCAAGTCTCTGCACAACTGCTTCATTGACAATTCAACAATGGGGATAAAAACAAACTCCACAGAGAGATAGCTGGCTTCAGGAAAGCCAGGGTGTTAAAGAGAAAGAAGTAGGGTCATGACAGAGTATTGCCTAGGGAAATTAAAATCAAATCCAAAATGGCCGTGACCAGAATCCTGCAGATTCTCAAACTGTATCCCAGCATCTCTGCTACAAACTCCACTTTCCTTGTAACCAGGACCTCATGCTCGGTGACAGTGATGCCTGATGCTCTGTGGGTGAATCAGAGTATGACAGTTTGCTCACTGTTTGTCAGTAAGATTCCAGGCACACCCTAGAGTCTGTGAGGCTGACAAGTGGTCAGTAGACCACATTCTCCCTGTGTGAGTAAAGTATCCAGGGGCCTACATGTCATAAAAACATGCGGCATTGTAGAAAGAATTCCCTCACACTTCCCACTTTCTAAACCTTTGTTTTATATCTTCCTTCAACTGCCCTTTTGTGTTCCTGCCAACCCAACTTGATGGACAACAGTGTGTACCCGTCCTTATCACCATGGTAAATTGAGACAACCTTTTTCAAGTGTGTGTGTGTGTGTGTGTGTGTGTGTGTGTGTGTGTGTGTGTGTGTGTGTGTTTATTTTATCTGTGTGTATCTGTATGTATGAACCCGAATGTATGTGTACCACAGATATGCAGTGCCCACAGAGACCAGAAGAGGGCAGCAGATGTGTTCTGGGTAGTCCTGAATCTCAGGATACGGATGCTGGGAACTAAGCCCTGGCCTTCTGCAGGACAGCGAGTTTTCATAACTGATGAGGCATCTATCTCTCCAGCTCTCTCAAGCTCCCTTGAATCCAGTAGATCCCTGTTGTATTCTGCTGTCACTACATCAAGATCAAACCATTTTTGCCAAGTCCATCTGCTAAGACCAGAAGGAATTAGGAGCGATATCACTTCCTGAAGGACACAGCCATCATCTTAGTGGCATAGTCTGTGGGTGGCAGAGTGGTCCCTCCAGACCCAAATAGGCGGCATTTAGCTATGATAGACATCATTTTGTGGGTAAGAACCCTCAAATCAAGATTATCGTTTAGTCTAAATTAGATCAGAAACTATCACAGGGAGGAGATTATATTGAAAAACAGAGCAGCTGTGTGGTGATGAACTTTGATATTTTAGAAACTTAGGAAAAGGAAGGATGTTGAAGATGATGCCTGACTAGGGACCCTTGCTGTGTTCTACACTAATTACTAAGGGGCATCTGGAGGTAGCGCATCCAGGGGCAGCACATATGCTCTCTTATGCTCTGCCACACAGATTTGGATTTCATTATTTGTTTTTGGTTTTTGCTTTTTCAAGACAAGATTTTTCTGTGTAACCATGGCTGTCCTGTAACTAGCTCTGTAGACCAGGCAGGCCCTGAACTCACTGAGATTCGCCTGCTTCTGCCTCCTGAGTGCTGGGATTAAAGGTGTGCACTGTCACCATCACCCTCCAGCTGATTTTCATTCATAAGAAGCAATTGAGTCATTTCCCATTTGTAGGGCAGTAAAGCAGAATAAGAAATAATCACAATATTACCTAATTGAGTTTTTTCTCTAATTTTTTTTTGATTTGCTTAATTTTTTAACCAAAGAAAATAAATGTCTGCCCATAAGGTTCCTAGGAAGAAAATAATCCAGTGTGACCATTTTAAAGCATGTGGACTCTGTTTGCTAAGAATGACTTTAGCACAGCAGGAATAATGACGATAATAGTTGTTTTAGTACTGAGGAGATCCAAACCAGACTAAGGCAATTAGTTAAACCCTGTGGAGATCAAATGTGAAAGCCTACTGTGACCCCATGGAAGTATGCCTTCTCCAGACTTGACTCACATAGTGTGTGTGTTCTGTGGAGGTCAAGCACCAACCTTGCTTGTGGTTCCTCAGGAGACATCCGCCATGATTTTTGAGACCAAGCCTCTCACTGTCTTGGATCTCACTGACTAGGTTAAGCTGACTGAAGAGCATTCCAGGATCCACCTGTCTTGTCTTCTCACTATTGGGAGTTTAAGTGCATGCCTCTGTATCTGGCTTTTATGTGAATCCAGAGGATTGAACTCAGATCCTCATCCTGGTGGGGCAAGCCTTTTACCAACTGAAATATCTCCAGGGACTCTTTACAAAAGGCCTTTGTGATTTGCATTAATGTTTCCAACCCAAACCAGCTCTTATAGTAGTATATTTTCTGAGTACAAAGCCTCACTCAGATGGACCACTATTACGGTTAGCTCTCCATTAATCCACACAGATAGAAAGATAGAGCACTATATTCTTTTGGTTTTATAAACAGCTGGACTGGTCCCTTAGAGCCAAGCATGACAACTAGGAGCATACATGTCTACAGGGGACTCTTGGCATTGCTTAGAAACTGTGGGGATAGAAGATGCTCCTGATATCTGGTGTGCAGAGGCTAGGGAGCCTGCTTAGCATGCATTACTGCAAGGCTACTCCCACAACAAAGAATTATCTTGTCTAAAATGCCAACAGTCACTGGCCTCACAAGGAAGCAGAACTCCGTGGAACTCAAACTTCACTCAGAGCAGCCAGGCTTACAACGCTGTGACAGGAGAAGAACAAAGAATAATGTTTGTGGAAAACAAACACAGAGATCAATCCACGCGATCTACTGACAGGCCTGACAAGTCAGCCAGCAGCAAGGAGACCCAGGCCCTGGGCAAGAGAATCTCAAGCTTCAGAGGAAAAGATTCGAACAGCAGCTTGGTATGGCCAAGAAGGCACCTGCACCTGGTCTCACAAAGACAGAATTTCCTTACCTTGAACAAGGGGCAATTGTTAGCCCATGGGACAACACAGAAGGACACAAAAGATTGAAAACTAACTTGAGGGGTAATTGGCTACTGTTGCCAAGAACCTAAGGTTAATGTCCAGCACCCACACTAGGCAGCTCACGACTGCCTCTACCTCCAGTTCCAGGGAATCTGACACCTTCTTCTGGTGTCACAAGTACCTGCCCTCACATTCAACTACCCCCAGAAACACACACACACACACACACACACACACACACACACACACACACAATTTGAAAAGTAATCAACATTCTTAAAAAAGAAACCTTGACAGTAGAGAATCACTATTCCCTTTTAATGGAGTACTTGTTGAACTAGCAGGACAAAGAAAAAATGCAAAAGAAAAATAAACAACCATTAAATTCTGTATTTTAGGGCTACAAACCTTCATTCTAAGAGAAGCTGCTAAGTTTATCCCTCAAGTGTCTAGGTGGCTGTGGAGACTGCTCAAGAGTCCTCAGCTAAGCCTTGATCTATAAGGAAGGGGCATGTTAAGTAAGAACCTGTAGCATCCATTTGCTGAAGCAAAAGCTGCCCCTCTTGAGCACTGTGATGGTTTGCACATGCCCATCCCACTTTTAGAAGATGTGGCCCTGTTGGAGTAGGTGTGTCACTGTGGGTGTGGGCTTTAAGACCCTTATTCTAGCTGGGAGCCAGTATTCTGCTGCTGGCAATCTTCAGATGAAGAAGTAGAACTCTCAGCTCCTCCTGCACCATGCCTGACTGGATGCTGCCATGTTCCCACCTTGATGATAATGGACTGAACCTCTGAAACTGTAAGCCAGCCCCAATTAAATGTTGTCCTTTTAACAGCTGCCTTGGTCGTGCTGTCTCTTCACAGCAGTGAAACCCTAAGACAGTCTGAACATAGAAGTGCCTGCAAAGGTAGAAAGGCCCTTACCTATTCTTATGGCATTGGCTATAAAACTCTGTGCACTCCTCAATGCTACCTGAAACTGAGTGAGAGCCAAGGCCAACGAAAAGGTGAACTGGTGATCTAGTGTGAAAGAACGATGAGTAAGGGCTGGACTTGGTATTTATGCTAATGGAACAAATATCACAGTTGGTCCTGGCTCAACTGTGCAGCTGTAGTCTCCTGGAACTCAAACTCATGTTTAAACTAGTGATCTTTCCTTGCCAAGGTGGGGCAGGGTGGGGGAAGGGGGATTAAGTAGTTCCTTGTAACCATCAAGGAGTAAGTCCCGAGAGCCTGTGTATACCTTTCTCAGGTATATATTTCTCCTTATTTCACCAAACATGTGTTTATAAATGCTTATACTGAGTTGCTGCTCCCGAGATGTACTGGCTGTTACAAGGAGAGACTCTTTCAGGGGAGGCACTGGAATCAAGCCATGCTGTGGAGCAGCTCTCATAGCCCTCTGTCCACTCACCAATGTACATGAGGCCATTTCTGTGGGGATATGTGAAAAACTTAACTTCATGGCAAAGAGCTAAAACTGTGCGGACAGTTCCAGAGGTCGAACCAAACTATTTTTAACAAGGAGAAAAGGATAACAGAGTAATCCTGCTTGGTTATCTAGGTCTCTGGGTACTGCAGAATTTCCTTCCCTTTGCTCATTTCAGAAAGAAAATAAAAAAAAAAAAAAGTCGATCCAATTCAGAGAACGAAGACAGTCCCAATTCTGTCAAGTGTCTGACACAGTAAGATGAAAGGTAGACGTTCTGTAAGGCTTGGATTCAAAGAGCTAAGCCAGGACCTCGGCATCCTGGAGGCTTCTGCCCTCTGCCCACTATAGCAGCATTACATGGGTGAACAGAGTACACTGATATGTGCGGTGTTTATTTTAAAAATAGAAAAAGGTGGAGGGAGGGATGGATGGGAGCCTGCAAGGTAGATTGGTTTATTCAAATTAGGGAGGTAATAAAAGATGTATTGCCAAACATGGAGGATTCTATATCTCTGCCAAGATCTGAAGACCAGAGCTAAATGAATTGTCCTAATCTCTGACATGAGTTGGTCAAAAGGTGACTTATTTCATTTGTGGATTTTAATATCTCTATAAGACTCCACTGAACTGAAATAATGCTAGCTGACTGTGGAATGTCCTACTATGCTGAATGTTCCAGATTTTTAATGACTGAGGAGCACATGAAGCGTATAGTGGCAGCTAAAGCTGTTGCTGCCTAAAGTCCACCTGCAAATACATCACAAACGGACCAAGACAAGAAACCCATCTCTATCGTATTATGGGGTGCCCTTCAGAGATGAACACTCAGAGACAGTTTATAGCGATTTAAAAGTCTTCATTCTAGTCAGCTAGGACTACACTCAGGTATCCAGGATACAAGTGTAGTAACAATGCCTACAGTAAGGACTTTTAAAGGCAAAAAGCACATCCTGGTATCTCCCTCTACAGCTGTAGCGGGAGGTTTTATGCAAGCAAGCAGCTTAACAGAAGCTGAGATACGTTAGCTGAAGCATCTTGATCTTGGGCTCTAGGAGAGAGCTGGGAAATTTCCCATCAAGGAGATCAAATTCTAATCAAATCTAAAATGGCCTTAGCAAGAAGATAAAGATGAGGGAACCTCTGCCCTGTCACAACCGCGGAGGGATGAGCAATGAGAACAAGCTGTATGAAGCGCCACAGTGAAACCAGTAGTTTGCATACTCAGTAAAAGTAAATTTCAAACGTGAACAAGAAAACTCAGTGAAAACCCTCAGGGAAGTAAGATAATTGGTAGGGAGCGGCTAACAAGCAAAGCAAAGGCCATTTTTCAACTATGGTACCGGGAAACATTCATAGCCAATTGCTTAATCTGAAATATAAAAGGCAACATTGGTCATTCTTGTGTGATTGGAGAGTCTGTCCAATCTTGACAACAACAAAAAGTTTTACAGCAAGATAACATAAATGAGCTCTAAACTCTAAATGTGATCTCTAGGTAAGGGAGAAGATAACTGAAAGGTTTAGGCTACTCCTCATGCCTGCTCCTCAAAAGGAAGGCGTGAGTGTCAAGAGAAGTGAGAAGGGCTCTTGAGGAGGTTAAAGGATACTTAAAGGATATTTTCAGAGGAGCTTAAAGGAGAGTATTCTGTGGAAAGGTTTTCTCTAATTCAAAAAAGGGTGGGAGGATAGCAGGTAACAGTAACCAGAGTGCATTACAAACACAAGAGAAACTGTCAAAGAACATATTTAAGTTTAATAAAAAATTATGTATGGTACGAAGTTTGCAAATAAAACAATCCAATAGTTACAAAATGAGGAGGTGAGCTAGGTGTGGTGGTGCACACCTTTAATCTCAACAAATGGGAGACAAAGGTAGAGATCTTTGTGAGTTCAAGGCCAGCCTGATTTATCCATCCCAAATGTTATAAACCAATCTACTTGATAAATTCTCTTTCTGATATGTTTACTTTGTGTCCATTCTGTTCTTTTAAAGAACTGCTCCCCCCACACCCAAAACTGACTAATGCAGAAGTACATGTGATTAAGCTAAGCTCCCAACAAAGGTAGGAAGTCTGCACATAATTTGGAAAACAATTCTAAATACTTGAGGGTGAAAAGAAGGAAATAAGGAAATCTGGGTGTGGAGCAAACTATTTTTCCAAAGTAAAGGACAAGTTGAGAGAGTCTATCTCATATACATAGCAACTTTTAATCTTTCCTAAAATTGTAAAACTGGCAGAATACCCCATGCAAGTGAGTCTTGCATGGACAACTAGAAGTCCCAGAACATTGGTTCCAGGCTGTTATGGAAAAGGAAAAATGTCTATAGTTGGTATTCGGGTAACAAGTGTTATAGTCCCACATAACTGGCTGCCTGGAGGACAGAATGAAGAGACACTATCTCAAGCTTTGTCACAGAAGAGAGTCTTTTATCCTGAGATCAGAAAAGAGCACCATGAAAAATTGGATTTTGAAAGAGTCAGTTGAAAGAAAGACTGGGCAGTGCAGCTTGGGTCTCAGTATTTTGAAATTGATATTCATTTGCAATTACCAAGAGGAACACTGCAGCCACCTGGCCACCTTTCAGTCTGTGTGCAATATGAAGAGTCTTACATTCCTTTTTAAAATAAAGCACTTTTTACAGAGAGGGCTACAGGGTGGTGGTTAGGGGTGAGGGAGTTGGAGGCTGGCTTTAGAAGAGAATGTTGAATGCTTCACTCACTCTGCTTATGAGCCCAGGGATACAGGATGCAGCGATAGTTGGAACAACCTGTCAAGACATCCCTTTATATTTAGGAACTGTCTTCTTGCAAGAAACCATCCTTCCCATGAGACTTGGGTTGGACTTACAGATGCCTCCTTTTGCGCTAGATACAATGCCAGGCAGATCCTTAAAATTTCCATTCTTGTTCTCATAAACGAATAGCTGTGATTGCTCTGAGCAAACATTTGGCCATTCAAACTTTGGCAAAGAATCTCGCCTTGCCTCAAATCCTTTCTTAGTAGTTGTTTTCTCAAGAACCAGCCTGGCCTCAGGGCACTGACTAATTCTTCTACCCCATACCTAGCTGCATTTAGACGCTCTTCTCCTTGCAATAATAGCCCTTTCTAGTGGAGCTTGGAGAGGCTTGGAGATCCCATGCTCAGTACCACTGCAAGCACCACAAACACTACACTACACCCTCCTTTAGAAGATCCCTGTCCCTCTCTCTATGTAGCCCTTTTGGATAGCATCTCTCCTTACTCAGATCTAGAACTGATTTGTGTTTTTTAGCTAGAGAAATTAAGGGAAATGGGAATGACATTTCTGCCTGTCTTCAAATCTGTGGAGTGCTTCTGTCTTTCTCTGCTTGGATCTACGAAAGAACTATTGATTCTACTTGACAGGCTTCCTGGGAGGGGGTACTGGGATATTAAATGAAGAGAGCATGGGGCCAACAAACAGGAGCCCTCGTCTCACATCTGCCAATTACAACAGGGGTCATGTGACCGAGGGTAAGTCAGAAACTTCCTGGGCTTCAGCAGAATGCCTCAAGTGAATCTTGGATCATTTATTTTCATTTATTTCAGCTCCAACTTTCATGATTGATTGAACTTTTCCAGCCACTGACACTCTGGATTCTAGGAGTGTTTTTCATCCAAATCTTTTGCCTAGACATTGTCAAGAAGCACGCCTGCTATCTAGCTGTTTTCTATGTGAGGGTATGTGTATGTTTACATATGCTTTTATGTGAGCGGGGGTACATGTGTGCATGAGTGTGTGAGCATGTGCATGTATGCGTTCAGAGCTAAAGAGGCTGGGAATGTCCTTGAAGATCTTTCTACCCAAAGCATTCACGTACTCCTCAATTCAGGCTTCAGCTGCACTGATTAGCTATCTTTTGTCTGCCCTTCTGGATGGTTGTGAGCAGTTTCTCCAGGCATAGGCTTGGAAGTACCTGACTTCCCTGTGTCTCCAAGGGCCTTCTCTATGGTTTTCCCAGTGAGATGTCTTTTACTGGCTGAGCTGTTTTTTGCTTACTGAGGTCACAGAGATGCATGTGGAGGATCTACAGGTCCTTCCACGAAATGTTCAAAGCAAAAGCCTCAGAGATAACCATGACCATATGAGACTCATATAGATCACAGACCAGAAGCAGTGATTGACAGCCCGCCTTCGTCTTTCCTCTAAAAGCCTCTATAGCTCCTGTAGGGCCACTGCAGTGTAAAGTCACTGCTCTGGGTTAGTCATTCACATTATTGACAAGTGAATCTAAGACAAGTTCCCTGTCCAGACAGAGCCGGGTTAGGTTAGGACAGAGCCGGGATTCTGAGGCTTTCATTTAGCTCACATGGGCCACCTCCCTCATGGAAGATGCTTCCCCTGCTCAGCTCACCTTTATGTGCCTGTCCTTCACTGGAAGAGCTCCATGCTTGACAGGTGCATGGATCTCTGTATGGGGACCTCTGATCTCATTGGCTTTTGGACAAAATTACTTCTGGAAGGAAAAGAGGAAGGCTTTTAATGATTGTGTGTTTGAGCATGTGTTTGCACGTGTATCGGTGCAGGTACATATGTGCATGTATATCTACAAGTGCATATGAACATGTGTGCTGGTACATATGGAGCTCAGAGTTCTGGTGAAATTGCATATTTTCAGGATCTCTTGAATAAGCTGGATCTCACTAACTCAGCTAGAGTGGCTGCCCAGCATCCCCAGGGACCTGCCTGTCTCTGCCTCCCAGCACTGAGTCTGCAGGTGGGACTTCCTGCTTGCACAGCAAGCACTTTGTCATCTGTTTGTCTCCCAAATCCCACCTCTTTTAAGGTCTGAGAGTTGTCTGTGGCTCTCAAACACCTTGAAATGCAGCTCACAGCAACGCAATAGGAATGCTTGTTATCTTTTGTCTGACAACACCCATTCTTTATTTTAGGGCCAGACTTCAGTCAGTTTGTAAAAGTGGATTTGCTTTAAAGAAAAATACATCTTCTTACAGACCCCAGAATGGCTCTGGAGGCAGAAAGAGGCAGAGATGTGTAAGGATTTGAATAAAACCTTAAACTCCAAATTACATCGTTAGTAATAAACCCTGCAGGCCACCATTACTGGCTGGCAAGATATACATCACTGCCAGGAGATTATGAACTGAGGAAGAGCCACGAAATTTGCAACCTTGTGGATTAAAGAAATCCATCAGGCTGATGGAGAACACCATGCCCAGGAGAGACCTGGAGTCTTAAATATTTAAGCTTATTGTATTTGGCTTGAATATGCCAGTTTTATAAGATAGTCTCTCTAGCTCACTCTCCCATTCTCCCACTGTCTCATTCTCTTCTCCCTCTGCTTCCAGAATCCAAAGAAGCATTCCAAATCTGCGCTGCAGGAACTGTATGATTCTATAGCTTTTTCAAGAGCTATTTGTACATCCGACTTCCTCTGTAGTTACTTTAGGACCCTGCGATTGGGTTTGGTCAAAGGATCTTCAGAAAGATTGGCAGGTATTATGTTCTGAGGGGAAGATTTAGTTATATTATTTTAAATTGTGTGTGTGTGTGTCTGTCTGTCTGTCTCTGTGGGGGTATATACACATGAATGCAGTGCCCTGGGAGGCCAGGGGCCTAGGATCCCCTGGAACTGGAATCATAGGCAGAGGCAGCTGCAAGCTACCATGTGGGTGCTGGGAATCAAACTTGTATTCACTGGAAGCACAGCCAGTGTTTGTTTGTTTGTTTGTTTGTTTGTTTGTTTTTTTGGTTCTTTTTTTCGGAGCTGGGGACCGAACCCAGGGCCTTGCGCTTCCTAGGCAAGCGCTCTACCACTGAGCTAAATCCCCAACCCCACAGCCAGTGTTCTTAACCATTGAGCCATCCTCCCAACCCAGGTCATTTCTAATATTAAGCACCAGAGAGCAGGGTTAAGGCCTTGCACACTTTCTTGTATGGCTCTCTGGAAGACCTGCACAGATGGAGACCACAGATGTAAAAGTGCTGTGTTCTTCACATTCTAGCGAGGGCACACACTATGGGGATGCTTTTGATGTTGATTTTAGTTGTTTGGCTGTGAAATATTGGCCAGGTTGCTCCACCACGAGACTGCCCTGTTTTTACCCTTTTGCTTAGAGCTTTGACAGGAGGGCCTTACACTCATTGGATGTGCAAGGCTGAGACACTGGTTTCCTCAGAGGAGTATCCACTGGTCCTAGTTTACTTTCTATTGGTGTGATAAAGACCATGAGGAAAAGCAACACAGGGGAGGAAAGGGTTCATTTGACTTACACATCCTGATCACAGTCCATCATTAAGGAAAGCCAGGGTAGGAACTAAAGGCAGGAGACTGGGGGGCAGAAACTGAAACAGAACCCTGGAGGAATGCTGTTCCTGGCTTGCTCTCTAGGCTCACCCGGTTCAATTTTTCTAGAACTCAGGACCACCTGCCAAGAGGGAGTGGTATCATGACCCACAACAATGTAGTCCCTCCCACATCAATGATTAACCAAGAACATGTAACCACAGATCTCTCTCCCAGCCAATCTGATGGAGACATTTTTCTTAACTGAAGTTCCTGGTTCCCAGAGAACTCCAGTTTGTCTCACATTGACAACCAACCAACTAACCAACTAACTAACCAACCAACCAACCAACAACACAAAACACAACTGACTAGCGCATCATATAAATTACTTGAAAATCCCCTGCACGGAGGATTTATCTGTTTCTCTATCCAGACACTGATTCATGCCAGGATGAAGTCCTGTATGTTTAGTTTACACTTTGAGCTACAACCTAATTTATTCTCTTGCTCAAATTTTCCTTACTTTGGCCACAGGGAGCTCTTTTGGTGGCTTTGTAACCTTTGTCAGATGTCTTGCCTGCTTGAACTTTTTCTCATATGTTGGCAGCTAGGTTCTCTGGGTTGATATTCTTTTTGTGTATTTATTGGCCCCGTCTTAGAGTTGGGATTTTCCCAGGCAGCTCTGGTTCCTCTGACTGGAGAGTGGCATTAGAAACCAAGGCCTGGAGTGAAGTGTTCTTATGATTAATGAGGTAAACACAGCTTACAGAGCACGGAAATCCAAAAGCACATATAGTCTATATAAGCTCTCACTTGTAAATATTTCTTACAACGATGCTTCAGTTATGTTTCACTGTTGAAATAGCTGAGATGGATGCTTAATTTGATAACTTTGAAGTGTGTTATTTTATTATCTGGGAGGGGTGGTAAGGGATGAGGTTTCATGTAACTCAGGCTGACCACAAATTCACTATGTAGCTGAGGATGACCTCAAACTTGCCTTCTCCTCCTGAGTGCTGGGATTACAGGTTGTACTGCTTAGCTTCTGTGGTTCTGAGGATTGAACCCAGGGCCTCGTCCATGCTAGGCAAGCCCTCTGCGGATGGAGCTGCCCCCTAGACACATTTGTCACTCTTAGATCCCCATCTGTCAAGGGCTATGATATTTCCTATAAGCATGATCTTAGCTCTTTCCTACAAGTTTTACATTTGTCACTGATTGGATTTATGGTTGATTTTTAAAATGATTTCTTGCATGTTTGAAAGTGAGAGCCTTCTTCATGGGTCTTCAGTGGGTCATCTCCATTTGCATTCCCTTACCCCACCACCAAAGTCCAGGGAACAGAGTAGAAGAGGAAGGGGAAAGAATACAAATCTGGGGACAGGGAGGCGTACTGAGAGATGCTGTTTTCTAGGCATGAGAACTAGACCTTCTTACAGCAGCTGCAGTTACCTGCATGAGATCAAGTCAGCCAAAGTTCCAGCATAGATGCGCTGGTTGGTCTCACAGGGGAGCAGTAGTCACTCCTTTTGAAGGACATGGGTACTGGTAGATTCCTATGCTGCAGTGGACAGTCCCACACCCACGTACATTTGGCAGTACTGACTGGACTTAGTGGATTATGTTTTCTAAAAAAACAAAAAAACAAAAAAACAAAAAAACAAAAAAAAACAACCCCTGAAGTTGGGAGTAGGTCATGGCGAGAGAGCTATAGGGAAGTAGAAATGAGAAAATGGGGGTGCCTTAGTTGGGGTTTCCGTAGACACCATGACCACAGCAACTCTCATAAAGGAAAACATTTAAGAGGGCTGGCTTCCTGTTCAGAAGTTTTGTCCATTGTCATCACGGTGGGAAGCATGGCATCGTGTAGACAGATGTGGTGCTGGAGAGGGAGCTGAGAGTTCCAGATCAGCAGGCAGCAGGAAGAGAGAGATACTGGGCCTGGGTGGAGCATCTGAGGCCTCAACCCCCTCAGCCCAGTCCCAGTGACACACTTCCTCCCACAAGGCCATACTTCCTTGGAGTGCCATTCCTTATGAGCCTATGAGGACCATTTTCATTCAAACCATCACAGGCACTAAACACAATCGAGTATCATTATATACATATATAAAATTCTTAAGGATAAGAAATCTTTGAAAAGTGTATGTGTCCCTGGTACAGTCTTTGGCTCTGCATTTGCATATCTAACTAGTAATTAAAGTTCTGTTCTAACGATGGACCTAAAATCTTCTGAGCCTTGACTCATACTACTATTTGCTTGTCCAATAGGTTGTCAAGAGAATTTGATTAATTTCTCCTTTGTGATTGTAGGGATTGAGAGTTGGGGAAGACTAAGACATTAAATGTCAACCTTGTACTTTGTTGTACAAACAGCAAATCTAAAGAATGTTCCATATTAGTATATCCCAAAACAGTTTCCACAATGATGCCCAATTCTTAATATTTACTTAAAATTCTTACTCCTTGCCCAAGACCCTCCAAATATGTAGGATTTATTGATAAGGGTGACACATTCGACAAGGCGCCAATATGCTGTGGACCAAAGTCCTCCTAACTTTTCCTAGGAACTGGTATTGTTGACTTTGACTCATGCTGCAAAGCTAATGTTTATTTGCTTTTTAGAACATTTGTATAAATGCTGTGTTCCTTAGAAAGTAAGAGCTCTTTCCAATTAAATAGATCCACTGTGTACTAATTGGTGTTCAAAAAAGGATGCCTTCCAGTGGCTCAGCCATTTCATCCACCACTTAACATCCAGCATGTGTAAACATGCATTCCTATCTACAGATGCTATTTCTAAATTTATAGCTTCTAAACAGCCATTAATTTTGCTACCATGTGGGTCACAAGAGGCGAGCTGATAAATCTTACATCTGCAACAGGGAAATGCTTTCCCATATGCACATTCATTTTCAGAATCCATGAGTATTTCAGCCAGGGTATGATTGATCTCCTGCCGACACTGTGCTGGTGCATGGAGAGAATCGATAACACCCTGGACTCACCTGCTCTTCGTAGATGGTCTCCCTGCGTTTGCAAAGGAGAATCCATGAAGCCTCTGGCTCTGCATCTCATCCCGTACGACAAGTTACCTAAAAAGTCAATTGTAATGAAGCTTGACCTTTAAGTGGATAGCAACTTTCACCCACCCCATCATCGGGCAGTGAAGTGATCTGGCATGAAACACTCTTTCCACCCCCAGAACAAAATATTTTTCCAGAATTAAAATATGACCAAATCCATTTATTTACTAATTAATAATGGTCTAAATCTGGTCTCCTGAGAGCCTTGCTGCTAACTTACACCTGCGACACAGTAAATACTAAATCGAATGCGTTTTAGTCAACCCTTTCGTGGTGGGCTATATTTACATGGCATGCACAAATGTAATTTTAAATATTTGTTAGAATAAATACAGCAATGGGCAGATCATCCCTGCACACAGAATGGGGGGACCCTTAGGCTCAGTGGGATGCTACTCAGGTGTGTAAGACACCAGCTGTAGCTCTTTGTCTTATTGAGAGTGAATTTTAAATGTCTTGTAGTTAAAATTGTTTGGCTCTATGTAGTATCAAGGCAATTTCCATGTTAGGAGAAACTGGAGCCGTGGAACATAGATAACTATCTAGAGGACACAATCTCTCAGCACTGAACTGGACCGAGTCCATGCTTTCTGTCCTCACCCCACCCCACCCCACCCCCAAGTGCTTCTGTTCCTAGTCCACATTGCTTCTTCATATGACATTTTCATTTACTCTCTTACTCTGTGTCTCTCTCTGTGTCTCTGTCTGTCTGTCTCTCTGTATGTATGTATGTTTGAATGTGTGTTTTCATATGTATAATTGTATGCATGGAAGCTAGATGTCAGCTTCCAGTGTCATTCCTTTGAAGCCATCCACTATGTTTATCTCCCAGTGAGACCTGCTTGGGGAGAGCTGGCTGGCCAGTGAGTGCCACAATCGACCTGTCTCTGCCTCTCCAGCTGAGGTTGGGAGAGCATGCCACCATACCCAGCCTTTTTATGTCACCTCTGGGGACAGAGCTCAGATCTTTATGCTTGTTTGGAAACTGTGCCAATTTCCTAGTCCTGGTGCTGGGCTATTTCTTGTCTGTTAAGTTTCATGGGCCTCATAACAAGGCACCATAGAAACACACTGGTCATGGCTGTTCCTAGTCTATGACCTCCTGTTTCAGGGTCGGGCTGAGATATAACTCTGTCCCATAGATGGATGGCTGCCATGCTACTTCCAAATGCCACCAGGCGCCAGTGTGTTCTGTCATGGGTTAAAACTGTTGGGGGACTTGACATTGACTTGAAGGGAGATGCTGCTTCTCCTCTTCCTCAGCACAGGACAAGCCCATTTTGCCCCTGTGCCTTTTCTGCCTTTCCTCAGTTGTCTCCTCAAAAGGGCACATCAAAATCTTTCAAAAGCATCTTGAGGTAAACCACGCTGTGTTGGCCTCCCGTGCATTTGCATAGAAATTAAAGGAAGACAGTATTTTTTTGTTACAGAAATAACTTCGTAATAACAGTTTGATATGAACTAATTGCTTCCATGGCTTCGCGGGCACCCGCGGGAGTTATTCCATTAGTGCTGCACTTTGGCTGCAGGCTGGGTGAACTGGAGAGATGCGAGACGCCCTTCCCCAACACACACACACACACACACACACACACACACACACACACACACACGTGCACACTCCCCCAAGTCTTTTTCTTTTTTTCAAGTAGATGAACCTGATGCCTCTGAATAGCTACCCTATAAGAAACATTCATTGAAAGAGAAAGAGAGAGAGAGAGAGAGAGAGAGAGAGAGAGAGAGAGAGAGAGAGAGAAGCATTCTTTTGTGAACTTCCAAAGGCAAAACAAAGGTTAGTTTGAAACAGTCAGTACTGGGCTGGGGAGATGGCTCTGTGGGTGGAGCATGGGCCGTGCAAGTGTCAAGACCTGAGTTGGGGTCCTCCAAACCTCCATGAACCCAGGCATGGCAGCAGGTGTCTGTAACTCCAGGGTTCCTTTAAAGAGAGAGAGCATGAGAAGTCTTGGAAGCTCCCAGGGCAGTTCAGCTGCCATTGGAAAGTAAGAACCAACTCTGGAGCTGCCCTGTCAAGAGCATAGTGCTCTATGGCATGGTGGCACCTGCACTGTCACACGCTGAAGGGCACACACACATACATCATGCACACATATCATGCGCATACATGAAAATCAGTGGCTTGGCTGAGGGTGTCCTTCAGTGGTCTGTGTGCAGAGACCTCTCTGCTGGCAGTAAGTGTCCATGTTTGCAAGCCTGGCTCATTTACTGTGTGAAGTCTTAGAGTGGACCATGGTCACCTTTAAAGGGAAATTGATTCTCTTTGGGGATGAGAGTGAAAGGGTCCTCATGCTTCTGTTGAATAACATAGGGTCTGGCTGAAGATGCAGGTGAATTCATGCGGAATTCTTCTGGGCACCAAGACAGATGGCAGGGGCAAGACACGGCCAGACCAGAACTTGAGGGAGTGGTTCAAACACACATCTGGACAGGCAAAGGAAGCCTACTCTTTTAAATGATTTTTTTATTTGATTTTGAATGGGGATATCACATTTAGTAAACTAATAATTGTGCTCTTAGAAGTTTGAGACTTGTTGACTGCTCTAAAAGCCAAGGCCTTTAGAGTGTTCATTAGGATAGAGTCATAGGACAGGGCAGAGAGCCCAGAAGCGCTGGCGTCACACCGACCTGCTCCACATCTATATGAGAACAGTGCTTGCTGTAGGCTGCCGATTTACTAGCCCAGAACTAATTAGAAAAATGGGCTGGACCTAGTCAGCCCACTTGTAGTTTTAGAGCTAGCTATTAGTACGACTAGAGAAACCCACTTCTAAGGATCTAAGGTGGTAGGAGGGATTAGGTGGAGAGGGGATGTCCTTTACGCTCTGAAGTTGACAGTGTTCTGAGCATCCGTCTGCATTAGTGAATTTATCATGTGAGTACTCATGGCTTTGATTAGTGTTTTCATTGTAGCAGTAGTGTGTGGAAAGATTCTGGAAGCAGTGTAAAGAAATCGTAAGAATATTATATCCTTAGCCTTAAGGGAAGTGTGTTATTCATCTGGTAGAATAATGTGCGCCATCTAGTGGACAGAGGAGGGTTTGGGTTTTTTCGTTTTGTTTTGTTTTGTTTTTTGTTTAGTTTTGTTTTTCTTTCCATCCTTGCTACAATATTGGGGTTTTGGCAAGGAGGGATGGGAAGGTACTTAAGTTGGAAAAGGGCTTGGTACCCAGGCATGGAGGCCTGAATTCAATCCTCAGCACCTACATAAGAAGCTGGACTTGGTGGTATGCTCTGGTCATCTTAGTGCTGGGGAGACAGAGAACTGGGGAGTGAGTGAGGTGGGCCTAACCCACCTGACTTCCTGAACCCACGTAAAAACCAGATAGATGTGATGATGCGTGACTTCACATCAGTGCTGGGGAGCTGAAGACAGGCAGATCCCTGGGGTTCAAGGGCAGCAGCCTACCTGAATCTGCAAGTTCTAGGCTAGTGACAGACTCTGACCAAAAAATAAATAAATTAATTAATTAAAATAAATAAATAAATAAATAATGCGGGCAGCTTTCCTGAGGAATGATATCACTTAATATTAAATTGTGGCCTCCAACAAACACCATCCCTGTGGATTTAGTAAAATAATAATTCCCATGCCAGGAAACTTGGAACGGCATCTGCCTGAGACGGTAGGCAGCTCTCTGCCCCCTACTTGATTCCTGGCCTAGAACACGTGCCACACTTCCCACCTAAGGTCACCTAGCTCCAAAACACAGTTTCTCCATGCTAATGAGCTATCTAGACGCCCTAAGGGTTTAGGCAATAAACTTCCCTTCTTGGACATTCCTCCCAGCAAAAAGTATTTAATCTCTGGTCCACCCTGAGGAGTTGGTATGCACCCATTTTCCATGAATAACAGTCAATAAGTGGTATGGATAAACATGGACTGTCTCTTTCATCGAGAACCACTGTTGGGGAACATAGAGAGAAAGGCTTTGACTACCTAGCCACTCCTGCCTAAGTTTCCCACAGAAGACCTCTCTGCGCTCCCGGACAACCTTCGCTAAACTAAGGACTTTCCCTGGCCCTAGGTTCATGGTCGTTGTCCTCAGACCATGGGCTCCCAACTCTGTTACCAATTCCTCGAGACCCAGGAACGTCCAGGAGTGTGGGCGCACCTGGTCCTGGCCTAGTCGCAGCCGGTAGACCACTGATCCTTCGTTCCCAACTCCTCTGATTGGCACCCCAGCGGCGAGTGGATGCTGGGAGCTGACGTCAGGGAACCTCAGCTTTGGCCTCCCACATCTTGTCTCAGTGCTTCCCTAAAGCCCAGTACCTGAGGACAGCTGTGCAGGATAAACACAGTCTAGGTTGCTTCCCATGTTCTTCCTACCCAAGCAGCCATGGCCCCAGCGGCAGGGTAGAATGAGAACCAATACACCCCCACATGTAACCACACACACTAGAACAGGTACACACACACGCGCACACACACACACGGAAAATCTACCCCACTTGTACTGTGGACACCTTCAGCTCAGTGCTTATAGGCAGTGCTCAGCAGAGGACCAGGGACATCGCTAGTGCTGACCTGAGAGCAGCTTACAAGGATTTTCCAGGTAGAGCACGTCTCCAAACATCCCACCCTTAGCTTATACGGAGAAAAGAACTAACTGCAGCTCCTCAGAATCGAACATCCGAAATGCCTGACTCTCTGCAACTAAAATGAAGCTGAAGAGGAATGGCTCTAGAATTTGACACCTCTTTTGGATCTAGACATTGACAAGAACGTCCTCATTCTGAATACCCAGGCGCACTTCGTTTAAATTTAAACACTTTCTTTCAGCAGTACTGGTAATTTTGCTTTGGGTCTTTAGAAAACAATCCAAAGTCAGACCCCACCTCACCTCGGCTAATTTTGCAGTTAATTAACAAACTTCCTTAGGCTCTTTATAGAGAAACGAGCAAACCGCTACTCCCTTCTTGCTGCAAGTGCCTAGAGGAGTAAGAGTGAATTACTGTAATTAATGCTAGGTTTAAAAATACCAACCCTGGGGTACGAGCTATCATCTTCCAAACAGGCTGGAGCCTGAGAGGTGATAAAGTGCTTAGAGAGATCTGATTTATGACGTGAACGGAGAGAAAACATTAAGAAAGGCAAGAAATAGGTCACTGGTACTGCTCGCCAGCGCGAGGATTGGAAGCCATACTCCTAAGCACTCCGTTGGGTAGAGCAGGTTTGTAACTTTGAAACAAATATATTATAACCAACAAAGGAGAGGGGTCTGAAGTGTGCTGGCCATGACTTTTGGCTAATCATTTTGTTTTCTGGTGTTCTGTCCCTCAGTGCTTTCCCCACAATCCTTACTTGGAAAAGCCCAGTACTTCAAGAGCCACTGATGGTTACTGTGGAATTGTGGAGCACTGAGCTGAAAAATCTAAACTTCATAGAACTCTGGAGACCTCTCCCCAAAACAGGAATAAATCTTTGTTTAGGGTTGCTTTTATGGTCAGTTTTAAGAACAATCCAAACAAGGTTTGGGGAGGGGAAAAAAGCTAAAGGGCTAATAGAAGCTGAAGTGGAGGGCATGGGGGAGGCCTGGGAACGGCTCCCGGAACGCTGCAATCCATCAGGAGTAGAATAAGTGCTTTTCTTGCTGGCTCATGGGTCACTGGTTCATGTGATAAGAAACAAAGAGAGACATGAAAGTCGGGGCCCTGACAGTAAACTCATCATGCCGTGAGTGTCCCTGCAGGAAGAATGGGAGTCAGGCATGAGCTCTGCATCAAAGATTGAGAAATGAGTCCATGTGGTTCATCCACCGGGGCTTCTGATCCAGGGTAGCTCAGCTTTTGCCAATGTTACCTCCCTGGGGAGGATGATTTTTCTAGCCAATCTTCCCATAAACTGGACATTTGTGATCCAGCATCTCTGGACTTCAGCCTTTGAAGGATCAAAGCCTGTCTTATTGCTAAGGCTTTCTTCCTCAAGAACCAATTTGACCTCTTGGCTCTTGCTGCGACTTTACTCAGCTAGTCACTCCTAGGCACTTAAGATATACTGTCCCCTGCATGCATTCGTTTGTGGGATCCACTATTCCCGCTGACCATGCACAGTGAAGGTGGCCTCTTTTAGGACAGAAAGGAGTGATTCGGTCCTGAGATTCCATCAGCTCGTCTCCTTAATTTCTACCCTCCCTCTTGGGCTAGCAACCTCACCCCCACTTCTGATTTGCCCCAAAATACCATACTCACCTCCCCTCATTCTGGGGCATCTGACCAGTTTTGCTACAGAAAGAGAGAACACACACACACACACACACACACACACACACACACACACACACATGCCCCTCCCCCACATGCACATTCACACATACATACACACATTCACACACACACTACTCAACACACATGGGTGAGGGGAAGTGTGTGTGTGTGTGTGTGTGTGTGTGTGTGTGTGTGTGTGTGTGTGTGTAAGGTCCAATAACACTATTATAATGAGTAGTATGGGAAATTTAAAATATTTCCCATTTTTCTTCTGGGTCATGGGCATTGAAAACCTCCAGGAAGTTGGGGCTGAGGTGATTAAGAGCATTTGTTGCCCTTGCACAGAGTACCTGGGTCCAGCTCCCAGCACTCACATACAGGCTTGGAACTGCCTGTCACTTCCGTTCCAGAAGATCCGATACCCATTCTGATCCCTTCAGTCTCCTGCATGCACACAGTACACATAAACTCATGCAAGCACATGCACTCCTGTATGCACACAGCACACATAAACTCATGCAAGTACATGCACTCCTCTATGCATATGGCACACATAAACTCAGGCAGGCACATGCACATACATATTAACTTAAACATATTTTAATCCCTAGAGAACATAGATCCAAGTAGCTTCCTTAACACAGTAGAATGTGCAACTAATTGAATTCAAAATGGTACCATGGCTTTTCCCCGTGGCTAGGTAGATATCTAAAGTTCACCTTGTGCTTCCCTTTTATATTCAGCTATAATGATAATTGTCTGCTGGACAGGCCTGAGGTCTCTCTGTGCTTTCACAGAAATCAGAAGGCCAGGACACATACCCATGTGACTGTCACCCATCTTACCTATATGTCCTCATTTCCTGCCACTCTCTCCTTGTTCATGAGCCTTCACCAGCTGTAGCATCTGCCTAGAATGCTCTTCAGATATCCAGGTTTGCACTCTGAAAAACCTTCTCAGTGACAGCTGATCTGACCACTCTAGTTAGCATTACCACCTGCCTGTGTTCTGACCCCTTCTTCAAGTTCTACCTGTTATCTTTAACTCCTGCTATACTTTATATGTGTTCTGTGTCTCTCCCTCTTGAACAGGATTTATAGAAACTTATACTAAATCTATCCTATATGTAATTCTTAGCCTATCAAGCTCAATATTTTAATGTGATTATCTCATCTCATCAATACTATGCACTGTTTTGCTTTTATAATAAGAGAATAGTACCTGGACAATGGTGAGTGTATGATTAATAGTTTAATTAATAGTTTAGTAATAATAAAAACTCAATTATTGGGGGTTGGGGATTTAGCTCAGTGGTAGAGCGCTTGCCTAGCAAGTGCAAGGCCTTGGGTTTGGTCCCCAGCTCTGAAAAAAAGAAAAAAAAAGAAAAAAAGAAAAAAAAACCTCAATTATTTCTGTTTAAGTGTCATTTGATCCCATATTGCATGGTGTCTTTCAGCAAAGTCCTTACCCAATCAGAACTAGAGTTTAATTCATTTGAAAGGAGGATAATAAAATCAATCAGGTTTTGTTAAGCAGCATAACTGAGATAGTACATGGGAAAGTTATGCACAATACAGGTTGGAAAAGTTGCTGAGTTGAAATATTGAAACTTACAGAATAATATAATTTATAAAATAAAATTATAAAATTTACAATTTAGGAACAGTAATAAATCAACAGCAATAGCCAATAAGAAAGCAGGACCATTGAGAAGTATCATTACATTGTATCACTGCTCCTTTTCTCCAGGGTGTTGTCAAGTAATATAAAAGTTACTTACACCCAAGCACCGCAATGCTTGTGCAAGTGACCAATGGGCAAGTAGGGTATACAGAACGGATACACAAAGGGTTAATCTCTGTCCTAGTGGAGATAAAACAGCATGGCCGGCCGAAGAGTTTGTCTCACTACTTGGAGTGGCATGCAACTCAGAACTTATGAAACCATCTAGAGATATCTGGAGTTTCCATTTAATATTCACAGACTGCAGCTGACCATGGGTGACTGAAACCATACAAGGCAAGCCCGTGAATAAGAGAGGCCTCCTGCAATGCATTTAAATAAGAGACCTTTCAACGATACATGTATGCTAGGAGTGTTTTGTGCTTTATAGTTTGCTGGAAGAAATCAGATGCTTAAAGGAGAAAGTGATACTCTGCTTAGCTTTAGGAGCCAGATCTACCGAGGGGACAGAGACAGTGATGGTCACAGAAGTAAAGAGAGGGCCCCACACAGACTGGACTTCAGAGATCACTCCTGGTTCTCCTTATATGGTGTCACCTAATGTCTGCAGGGTCCTTATGAGAGGAAATGAGATGTAGAACAGTCACAAGGAGGCTTGGCTGTGCGCACTCCCTGTTGGAGAAAACATGGCTGAAAGCTGACAGGAATCTGAACCAAGACATTGTCTGGTATCGAATAGAAACGGGTGTCATGTTTAAAAAGAGGAAAAAGACCACCGTTTTTGGTCAGGGCTCTGTCCTGCTACCATGGTGCACCCAGTGTAGATAACATAGTGCCTTTGAGGACTCTTTGCACTGCCTGCCTTCTAGCAGCCATAACCGATGAAGGAACTCTCATGGGAAAGTGGAAGCACTCAGAGTGCTGGTAATGGGGTCAGAATGGTTAATCTGCACAGTGAAGGTCAAGATTGTCCTGAAGGAGCCGACAGGGGAGTGTATGACAATCCTCTCTGGACTACAAAGGATGGGCACACGTCAATTGTCATCTTTTGTCCCAGTTTTAATATTCACTTAATAGGATGTCATACATTCATTAAATTATAAAATACCAGGACACAGATAGCTTGTAGATAGCAATGCAAATAGTCTTGTTGTGAATCCAAGGAAGAGACCCCCAAACACTTACGGAAGAGGAATAGGAGGGTGAGGTGGAGGGAGGTACCCAAGGCCACAGTTTGTTTAAGGAAGCGCCAACAGTTTGGACTAGCTGAGATGAAAAACGGAGACAGGCAAAGTCGTCAATGGAGCGATCTTGGCAGGCTGAAAAACACAAACAGCGTTATACTTTACGCAAATTGCTCTGAACTCAGTCATGGGGACAGAAGTGGAAAATGTGTGTTAGTTTGTACAAAGATCACTCAGTCTGCAACGCGCATCCAAAAATCAATCTGGATGAAATCCAACAAATAATTGGAGAGAATATGAAGTTCTGAGTCAAGAAGAACATGGGGGGAAATGGCCATGAGATAGCCCCTATACAGGATGGGGCTACCCTACACTCTGAATTCCCAAGAGAGGGATTTTGCTCCCTTTGTGACATTCCTGGACTCTTGCACATTTTGTCCTCCCTGAAGAAGGAAAAGAGAGATTCAGTGATTGGGATTAGAAGGATGATCGGGCATGCTCAGTTTCATTGAGCTCCATCCTTTATTTCTGGAGGGTGAACCTGCGTCTGAGAATGCAAGGCCTCTGCTCCTTATGCCTGGATCATGGCTCCACAGGAAAGCCATGAAGGACATCGTCCTTGCTGCCAGGACCCTGAGAAGCTGTGCGATTCAACATTTTCAGGTCCATTTGAGTCCCAGACATAAAGCCATGCCTTCTACCAAGCTCTCCTGGGGGAGTGGACAGTAGCTTCTTGGTGCCATGTTCAGGCCTTGGTTAGGCAGCCATATAGCTCAGGTGCCATGAGGAAGCTTCCTGGTCATTTCCAGGAGACGCACTCTCAGGGCAGACTTCCTGGTCCTCTGGATCGTAATCTTCCTGTCTCCTTTGCCATGTTGTGAGCCTTGGGTGCAGGAGTTACGATGTAGATGTATGTCCTGGGGCGGGGCACCCCACTATCAGTTTTCTAGGCATTTCAATGAGTCGTGGTTTTCTGTCATGGTCTTTCTCTGAGAGAAGCTTCTTCGATGAGGGGCAGGAGCTCCGTTTATCTGTGGGTTTAAGGGTGACTACTTAAAATGCAGTGAGACATTTTGCTGGTTTAGTAAATAGGCAGTAGTGGACATTTTTAGCCATTTCACCTACAGTGGTAGGTAAGTCCAGAGCACCAGAGGCTAATCAGTAGCGCTTGTTAGACAGTGACTCAGTTGAATTAACCCTGCCAATATGTGTACATTCTGACACATTCCTATAGCCCTGGACTGTCTGGTCATGCATGGGTCAGATAGCTGGAAATAACGTCTTGTCAGATAAAGGGCATCTTCGCACCAGCAGCTTCCTCCCCAGCCTCTCTTCCCTCTCAATCACGCCTCGCCTCTCCCCATTCAGTCTCTCTGTGTGTCATGATCCTGAAATGGGAGGACAAGGTTTCATGTGAATGGTCCCACCGTTTCCACCTGATGTCAACACAGCACTTGTCAGCAGTCCCAGGTACGTCAGTGGGCTGCACTCTGTGTTTACACACGATCCCAAAGAGACACGTGCACTGTGTAAGGGCAGCTGGCAGGGGCTGGCCCTGGGAAAAGAGCCCTCTCTATGGATGGCAGGGAGAGATCAGAGCTAATTGTTGCTATTTCAGAGACATGGGCAAATACAACCGCAAGTCTTAAATGCTAGTGGAAAAAGCTATCGGGGGACATCTGGGGGACAGAGAAACCTGACAGAGTTGGCTACTGAAAGGTAGCCCTAAGAAAAGGACACTGGATCTTCTTTGCTTAACATAACAGACACATAAAACGTGCATCAAAAAGCACAGCTTAGTAGTCACAAACAAAAGACCTGTATAACTACCACATGGGCCAACTTTGCCAGCTACTCTCTCAAACACCATTGAGGGTCTCCTCCCAAACACCTGTGCCCTTTCCTGACTGTATCCCAATACTGATTTGCCACGTAATCACTTCTTGGCCCTCATATGTCTGATCACTTTGCCTTCCCATACATTGCTGAATATCGCCTGTCATGCTTGTCCTGTTTGCTATGAATGGAGGCCTGCCATGTCTGCTCTTCATGACACACATCCTTCGTTCTACATCGTATCTGTTGGGCTCACTCACACAGCTGTGTATAGTTGCAGTCTCTCTTCTGACTTCTGTAATGTTCCATCGCATAAACTAGGACATCGTAGTTACCCTGCCATCCCCTGCTCATTCACATGGTCTGCATAGTGCAGATGGGACATTCTTGTCCCTCTATATTGATCTACTTCTCAGGAAGTCATCCAGAGACTTTTCTGGTGACCAACTGTCTGGGATTATTGGGTGTATGTGTCCTTCAAGTTTAAGGTCAGTGCCAATCTTTTCAAGGGGAATGTATCTAATCTTACCTCTAGGGATTCTTTTGAGGCAGCCCCTCTCCTCAGCGCCTCCTGCAGGACTCCACATAACCCCCGTTGTCTTAGGACAGGCGGCTTCAGCTGGTATGTGGAGATTACTTCACACAGGAATGTGGCATTTGCCACGCTTTTCCCCTCAGAGGATGAAAGAGCAACATACTGTGTTAGTCAAAATGTCACTCATCTCCTTTGGACAGGCAGAAGGGCAATTTGATTGCTATCAGATAGGTATTTTTCCCTTCTCGGATTGTATAGGCAGAAGTACGGTTGTCACCAGAGAATACACAGAAGAGGAATGTCTAAAATAATAGTCTGGTTCCTTTCTTGGACTCAGCCGATTTGCTGTTTGCATTTCCACGAGAAACAGAAGATTCAAATAATGTATTCTATGGAGGGTCCGAGTCAACGCCTGTTACTGTTTTCCAGTTGTAAGAGAATAAGATCATCAAGAAACACATTCCGAGAGACCTAAAGCTAAACCTGTCTGCAGAATTTTCCCAGGAGAGGGTACAGCCTCATTTTGACCCTTTTCACAACGCATGATCAGAACCAAAGATTATTTTGTGCAGTTCTGAGACTGCCCTTTTGACCACGCAAACAGTGGCACTGACCCTCTAATTATCTCTCCCTCGCTCTCTCTCCTTCACTCCCAAAGTAAAGGAGACCTTACATACCAAAAGAACTCAACAGTAGCCAAATGACTGAACAAAAAGAACGATGCTTTTAGAATTCTACCCTTTAAGGCTCAATCCCATTCAGTTACCAACCTGACAAAAATACATTGTGGGTTCAAAACAGTTGCCTGACTCATATTTTCTTGAAGAGCTTTTTTTTTTTTTTAAAGAAAGATTTTTCTAAACATCTCTCACTATTTGGTCCAACAGAAAACAAGGAGATTCGAAGCACACCTTGCCATTCCCAGGTCTAGTTAACGATACTTTCCCCAATGTGATGGGCAGATCAGCATTTGGAGGTGGGTCATACCCTGAGCCAGCTCAGGCAGAAAATACCTTTCCAAGAGGAGATCCAGGGTCTGCAAGAGTTGCCCTAGCTGGTTTGCCCAGCTCCAAGGAGAAGTTGATAACAAGGAAGGAAATATCTGCTAAGAGGGCAATAAATCTCCTTAATATATCTCTGACAAGAAAGACCACATGAGCCTCAGAGCCATGAGCATACAAATTAAATCAGAGGCGCTGTCCTGTTGATTGATAGATACTGCAGGAAATCAGATAATTGACCAGGGATGGCCTGATAATAAGATACTCTTGGCTAATTAAAGGAGGAGCAATGAATTGAATCCAGATGCAAAGCAGCTATTCGCAGAAGCCGTTGTAGAGGGATAGGGAGCTACTCAGAGAGCTGAAAGCGCCTGGGACTGGAGAGTGCAAGTTCTAACAATCTCCAAAATGAATCCTCTGCCTTTTCAATGAGCTCAGATCCTGAAGGTTCAGAAATTCCTTTATGATGGTGTATAATACAAAAAAGCTAACAATGCCCAAGAGAAAAAATTTTAAAAACAAAAAATAGTGAGCACATTATCCCAAGAACATGTTCACATTTTGTCCACAGTCTCTGACAATTGTGACTCAAGACTAGAATTATCAATGTTTTCAGAAGACATTGTAAGTCAGCTTTAAATTGAATGTGAATCTCAGAAGACAGCTGCTAGAAGGGGCTCATTTAACCCACAAGAACACATTGAAATGTTATATGGTCTATGCATGTTAGAGTGTGAAGTCAAATCTTTTTTTAAAAATGCTTATTTATGGGGGCTGGAGAGATGGCTCAGCAGTTAAGAGCACCCGACTACTCTTCCAGAGGTCTTGAGTTCAATTCCCAGCAACCACATGGTGGCTCACAACCATCTGTAAAGGGATCCGATGCCCTCTTCTGGTGTATCTGAAGACAGCGACAGTGTACTTATATATAATAAATGAATAAATCTTTTTAAAAAATGCTTATTTATTACATTTAAATACAATGAAGCTGTCTTCAGACACACCAGAAGAGGGCATCAGATCCCATTACAGATGGTTATGAGCCACCATGTGGTTGCTGGAATTTGAACTCAGGACCTCTGGAGGAGCAGTCGGTGCTCGTAACCACTGAGCCATCTCTCCAGCCCGGGGTCAAATCTTTTAAGTTCAGACTCCATTTTAGAGAACCCGACCTAAGTTTAAACTCAGGCAAACTAACAGGCACTGGTACCCTTGCTTTCATTTCCAAGTTACCCTCCCCCAACAAAACTAAAGCTTGGCTCCAGTCTCTAACCCCCAACAAGACCTGCATCTCCAGGTTACACCCCTAACAAGGGTCATATCTCCAGGTTATTCCCCCAACAAACTTGAACCCCCAAGTTACAAGCCTACCCCTGCCTAATGACAACCAATGCACAGGGAAGGAGAAATTAAATTTATGGTGTGACTCCCAGCAGCAGCCAATTATGTTAAAGGCCACAGTGGCTTCCCAATGAGATGTCTGCACACTCATCCAGCCCCCAACTGCTTGCTGCTTACTATTAAGACTGCCCCAATAGACATTCGGGGCCTCTTATCACCAAAACCATCCTGTGTGACGGTGGTTCGCGGAGGGGCTTGAATAAAGAGGTCCTACTGGGATTGAATCAGATCAACTCCTACATGTTTTTTGGGAATCACTAACATTTCCCTGGCACTACATGAGAATACAGTTATTATGATTAATAAGGCAACAGCTCCATCTGTCCTTACTCCTATATTTTTTCTCTCTTTCCCACCAACGTATACCACCCACCAAATATTCTCTTCTTGTGAACCAATGGGACAAAAGGTTAGGGAAGACCTATGAGATAATTAGGAGGGCGACAGTGAGGACCCTTAATGATTCACTTTTCCATTCTCACTGGCCCTTCCTCACTTTCTTATTCTCCCTCATCCTCTCCTTTCTACTTTCTCCCTGTATCTTTCAACTACAGGTCCACATAGAATTCCCTGTTCTTAGTCACTTGACAATAAGAGATAGTTTTACCTACAAAATAACCCAAAGTAGGTACTATCATGATTTCCATTTTAGATTCAGTTTCTGTGTCCTTCATGTTGGTTAATCTTGACTAGAAACACCCAGAGGTGTGCTTTATAAATATCCCAGATGCTTCTTAATTCAATCAAATTGACCATGAAGATCAATGATAACAATTCTACTTCCTGTCAACTTGACACCCAAATGTATCTTCTTAAACCATTATCAATCTATTTCTACTCTGACCCACCTTCCAAATTAATCTTCATCTTGTTAATGCAGGATGTATTTGCTGTATTACTACGAGTCTGGACTTCATGCTTCAATATTATTGAAAAGCCCAGGTTCAAGGTCTCCTTTGAGACTTGAAATACTTTATTTAGTTGTAAACTTTTGGGAAAAAAAGTCAACTCATGTATTGCTATTATACAGTAGCAAAGAATAGAACAAACCTACTCCATAAGGGAAAAGTAGGAGAATAGCAAAGAAAGATGTGTTGAAATCACAGCCAAGCTTCAGAATGAGAAACATCAGCTCCTGTGGTTTATCTGGCATTGAGTACACACGGTGGCCTGAAGTAAGTTCCCAAGCACTTAGGCAACCCTGCCCTTGTGACCTTATGAGTTGAAGTCAGCATGACCTACCTTTTAGGCTGGGGCAGCTTTTCTTGGAAGATGTTCCTCATTGCTCTCAGGGGTAAGGTTCTGGGGCCTTGGTTACATCTCAAGCTCCACTCTCATACTTGAGAAGGAACCACTGTTCCTTGAAGAGCTACCAACAGGGACTGTGGATCACATGCTGTCCGGCATTCTTTCAGAACCTGGATGGAATCCTCCACGACACCACAACTGTTGTGCACACCTGAAAAGCCAACATTGTGTGAATGACTCCAGGGCCTGTTTGAATAGTGGCCCCTTAGACCACTGCTATGGTAGACTCTAACTGTCTAAGTGGATGACCGAGTGCAAGAAATGACTTCCCTACTTCTTCTTCTAGTTGGCTATCTGCAAACAAGGTGCTCTGGAGCTCTCTTCTCAAAGCAAAGTCTTTCAAATGAGTTAAAACTTTGATGTGTTTGAGTCTGGACAATTCCTGACATTTCTGAGTACTCAGCAGAATGGCCCATTATGACCCACCTACAGATCCTAGAGTTGTTGTAGCCTGAAATCCCAAACTTTCCCAAATTCTCCCCACAAATCACTTCTAGAAACTTCTAAAATCGATTGTCAGGTACTTACAGCAACTAATCCACCTGAGTACCAAGGTCCTGGTTGTTTTGACTTTCGATTGCCATGAGAAATACCTAAGAGAAACAATTTACAGGAGGATAGATTCATTTAGCTCACTTTCACAGTCATGGAGGGTGTGTGAAGTAGAACACCTCACATCACTGTGGACAAGAATAAGAGTAGGGGAAAAAAGGGGAGGTGCAACTTACGATAGTACAAATTAAACCACAGAAATATATGCTTAATTTCTCCTATTTCACCTGGACACCCAGTCCATAGGAAGGTGCCACTAATATTCAGAACATAGTTAATCATCTGTGGAAACCACACAGACAGACACAGGCACATGCATGCACACACATGTACACACACGTGCACACACACACACACACACACACACACACACACACAAAAACACATATTCTTTATTAATTATGAAGGTGCTTCTCAATCTGGTCCAGTTGATGATTAAGAGGACTGTCATAAAGATTTCTCCAAAGCAGAGTAGCTCATCCCATGTCCACTTTTTCTCTAAACAAATGGTCTTGGTAATCCTTTTTCTCTACCACTTCATAGCCGTCCATGCTTTTAATGATACTATCCTTGGCATTTCAGCAGCTAGCCATTGTGTTTATGCTGTGAAATAATGTGGTCTTAGATACTTAGGTAAACCATTAATGAATGGACCTCAATCACATGACCAACAGTGTTCATTCACTTGTTAGTCAAGGGGCTTGAACAAGGGCTTTTGGGTGAGCTTCATGAAAAAACACTGGCTTGGAAGGCCTGAAGCACTGGGTACCATCTTAAGCACTAGAAATGAGGAGGAGAAAAAGAAGTGAAAGAAGATGAGAGAGGAACAGCAAGGGAAGAAGAGAAGACAAAAAAGGAGAGGAGAGAAGAGGGAAGTGCAAGGAAGGGAGGGGCTGACGAAAGGGAAGAGGAGGGGGAAGAGAGGAGAAGAGGAGGGAGAGACTGAGAGAGAGCGGGAATGAAAGGAAGAAAGAAAAAGGAATAAAATAAAATTGTCTTTCAGAGTAGAAAGCATCTTTTATAAGTATAAAGTTAATCTTGCATCAGAAAAAATATCTCTTTTGAATGATGACATCATTCATGTAACCCTTAAATCTTAAGATCCTTGGATAGCTAGATAATATTGATGCTGGCACCAAAGATACAAGTAACCCCAGTGATTCGATGAAGATTTTGGGAGACTTAGGTTGTTGGGGAAAGTGGTTGTTGCAGTAATTAAAATAGGGGTTTTCTTTTACCCCGCACTAGAGTCAGCACCCTAGTGCCTCATGGCAGCTGTTGGATATTTTCATCTCAGTCAGCAAAGCAGCTCACCAGCTTTGCTCCATCCCCTATCACACTGCTGGTGGCTACTCTCTGAGCCTGGCAACAATCTCTCTACCCATCTAGTTCCCAAGGCAGGTTGCCACTATGCTAGACATACACATCCCAATTCCATGGCAGCCCAGTATGTCTAGCCACCACACACTCTCTTCAACTCAATGAAATTGCCACATGAAAGAGGACACAACACAATGACCTCATCCAATTGATAAGATATAATCACTCACCTAGATAAGATACAGTTGGCTCATCTAGATACACAAAATCCTGTATGCATCGATCCCTTCCCTAAACTCAAGCAGTATTACAGAGCAATAGTGATAAACACTGTATGGTATTGGTACAGAGACAGACAGATAGACCAGTGGAATAGAATAGAAGACCCAGAAATGAACCCACACACCTATGGGCACTTGATTTTTGACAAAGGAGCCAAAACCATCCAATAGAAAAAAGATAGCATTTTCAGCAAATGGTGCTGGTTCAACTGGTGGTCAGCATGTAGAAGAATGCAGATCAATCCATGCTTATCACCCTGTACAAAGCTTAAGTCCAAGTGGATCAAGGACCTCCACATCAAACCAGATACACTCAAATAGAAGAAAAAGTGGGGAAGCATCTCAAACACATGGGCACTGGAGAAAATTTCCTGAACAAAACACCAATGGCTTAAGATCAAGAATCGATAAATGGGATCTCATAAAACTGCAAAGCTTCTGTAAGGCAAAGGACACTGTTGTTAGGACAAAATGACAACCAACAGATTGGGAAAAGATCTTTACCAATCCTACAACTGATAGAGGCCTTATATCCAAAATATACAAAGAACTCAAGAAGTTAGACCGCAGAGAGACAAATAACCCTATTAAAAATGGGGTTCATAGCTAAACAAAGAATTCACAGCAAAGGAATGCCAAATGGCTGAAAAACACCTAAAGAAATGTTCAAAATCTTTAGTCATAAGGTAAATGCAAATCAAAACAACCCTGAGATTTCACCTCACACCAGTGAGAATGGCTAAGATCAAAAACTCAGGTGACAGCAGATGCTGGAAAGGATGTGGAGAAAGAGGAACACTCCTCCATTGTTGGTGGGATTGCAGACTGGTACAACCATTCTGGAAATCAGTCTGGAGTTCCTTAGAAAATTGGACATTAGGGGGTTGGGGATTTAGCTCAGTGGTAGAGTGCTTGCCTAGAAAGCGCAAGGCCCTGGGTTCGGTCCCCAGCTCTGAAAAAAAAAAAAAAAAGAAAAGAGAAAGAAAATTGGACATTGAATTACCTGAGGACCCAGCTATACCTCTCTTGGGCATATACCCAAAAGATGCCCCAACATATAACAAAGACACATGCTCCACTATGTTTATAGCAGCCTTATTTATAATAGCCAGAAGCTGGAAAGAACCCAGATGCCCTTCAACAGAGGAATGGATATAGAAAATGTGGTACATCTACACAATGGAATACTATTCAGCTATCAAAAACAATGACTTTATGAAATTCATAGACAAATGGATGGAACTGGAAAATATCATCTTGAGTGAGGTAACCCAATCACAGAAAAACACACATGGTATGCACTCATTGATAAGTGGATAATATCCCAAATGCTCGAATTACCCTAGATGCACAGAATACATGAAACTCAAGAAGGATGACCAAAATGTGGATGCTTCACTCCTTCTTTAAAAGGGGACCAAGAATACCCTTGGGAGAGAATAGGGAGGCAAAGTTTAGAACAGAGGCAGAAGGAACACCCATTCAGAGCCTGCCCCACATGTGGCCCATACATATACAGCCACCAAACTAGATAAGATGGATGAAGCAAAGAAGTGTAGGCCGACAGGAACCGGATGTAGATCTCTCCTAAGAGACACAGCCAGAATACAGCAAATACATAGGCGAATGCCAGCAGCATACCACTGAACTGAGAACGGGACCCCCGTTGAAGGAATCTTAGAAAGGACTAGAAGAGCTTGAAGGGGCTTGAGACCCCATATGAACAACAATGCCAACCAACCAGAGCTTCCAGGGACTAAGCCACTACCCAAAGACTATACATGAACTGACCCTGGACTCCAACTGCATATGTAGCAATGAATAGCTAAGAAAAAACCCTGGTGGAAGGGGAAGCCTTTGGTCCTGCTAAGATGGAACGGTGGGTGACCGTGATTGTTGGGGGGGGGGCGGTAATGGGGGGAGGATGGGGAGGAACACCCATAGATGGAGAGGGGGAGGGGTTAGGGGGATGTTGGCCTGGAAACCCGGAAGGGGAATAACAATCGAAATGTAAATAAGAAATACTCAAGTTAATAAAGCTGAAAAAAAAGAATATTCATAACAACCTGTAAATGTGCAGAAAGGAATCTTAACATCTGCCTCCATGTTCTCTCAGCTGCTCCTCTCACCCACTCCAGTCTCCTCCTCCTCTCTAAAACTTTTCTCCTGCCTATCCTTCCTTCTTGTCCAATGACAGACCTTGTTTTATCTTGTACCTGCCTTCACCTGCATAATGACATCATCCTACAAGTGGTTCTTATCCTTACCTAATAATTCAGTAGGAAAAAATGAATCTCCCAGAGGGGGATGTTTCATATATAATTTGGTCTGTGAGATTCTTCTAATTTTTCTCAGAGTAGTAGCATGAAGACCACAGGATATTTATGTCCACTGAAGAATTTACAGCTTATGAAATGAAAGAAGTAGTTCAAACAAAATCATTACAGGTTTCGTGATTCCGCGTCACCCAGCCTGGAATCACAGAGCTCTGGGTGACTAGAAACAGGGACTCTGTGACAGGGCACGTCTAGGAGAACCCATTTGGCAGATTCAACATGGAAGGTACATTCAACCTCAAGCCAAGGTTAACCCCACACTGCACCCCATCCAGGGGCTAAGTTCCTTGCCCCAGCAGGTAATTAATTCATTGAAGGAAGAGGGTTGTAGTGAAACCTTGTGACAGAGGCAGGCTGGGATGCTCTCAAACACCATGAAACTGCACAGAGGAGGAAAAGATACTTTCCAAAGAGGAAAAGCCCTACCAAGGCAACTTAGACTGTGTTATTCTACAAGAATGGTGTATTTGGGAGAGGGTTCGTTTTGGCAATTCTTTTCTAGTCATTCTTTCTATGTGGGGCCTGTCCTCAACACTGAATGCTCTTTTGAGACTATCTCCCCAGTGCTGGATGACATGTCGTTGTGTACTGTTTAGTTCAAAGGCTCTTCAGTGTCACCCAAGTATTTCTGGTTAGGACACTGAAATGCAGAGGACATTATCCGGAATAATGTAAGATGTAAGAAAAACAGTTCTCACACACACACCACACACAACACCACACACACACCACACACACACCACACACACACACACCACACACACACACACACACCATGAACACCACACACACACACACACACACACACACACACACACACACACACACACACACCACACACCACACACCACACACACCACACACACACACACACACCACACACACACACCACACACACACACACACACACACACACACACACACACACACACACACACACACACACACACAGAAGCATGACCCCTAGCAGCCACATGTCTATAATGTGGCCTTGCTTTCCTGGCTGTAGGTGAGTAGACAGCAGTGACCCAAGCCAACTCCCTGCCCCATCTCCCTAACCCATGAGACAAAACGGCAAAGAAGAATATTGTGGATAATGAAGGAGTCCAAGAGTGGGCTGTGAAGGCTCTGACTTCATCCCCTTCCTTGTTCAGGACTTATTTGAGGGCTGCTGCTTCAGGGTCCTGCAGTAGCCTCATGGGCCTCCAGCTAAGGAGCGTGGGCTTCTGACACTTAAATCCAGAGTGTCTGCTGTGTGGGAACCCAGACAAACGGCACGTATCTCTCTGCTCACGCCTGTAGGACAGACTGACAAGCAATTAGTTAAGTGACCAGTTGGTTTCTACAGTTTTACAGACTGAAGCATTTATTTAAGAATCAGTCTCTTTCCTGGTAGTTTGACTCTCTTAAAAAGCAGCTATTAGAAAAAGTCTTGGCTCTTTATGCTCTAAGATATGGTAAATTTCACAGACAGTAACATCCAGAAAAATAGGTGTATTGACATTTAGAGACTAAGGGAGTGGTTTAAATTTAAAGTTCGTTTTTATTTTGGTTCATTAGAGAGTACTATTTACTCATTACAGAAAATTTGACATTATCTAATAGTTATATGCCAGACATTATGCTAGAGGTCTTTCCTTTTACTTTATCTGATACTGACCACAGTTTGTGAGGTACTTAGGGAACTACTATTCCTGTTTAGAGCTAAGAACAGGGGCGTGTGGAAGTCTGCACAAGGGGAATATATACATGTGTATGTGTGTGAAAGGATGGAGTGGGGGTTGTGCGTTGCATTGGGGTTGTTTGTGTGTATGGTATGTGTGGATATCCTTGTGTATACGGTGTGTGGTATCTGTACACGCATGACATATATTTGTAGTGTGGAGTGCCACGGACCACGCAGATGGAGGACACCGAGGGAGAAGCAGGGCTCTGGTACTCAGGAAGGCACAGGTTCGGTGCAATGACAGACAGACACAACACACTCAGGGAGGTTTGAATCTGCTGCAATTTTACTGAAATCTGCTTTGTGGTTATGTACGATGCTTGAACAGGAGCTATTTTTTTTGGCCCCTTGCCAGGGTACACTCAAACAATAACCAAGAAAAAGTTTAACAGTTTACATGAAGTTCAGAACAGAAAGCAAGACAGGAAATAAGTTTTCCTGAGAATCGGACTGGTGCCAGACGGTGGTCATACACCTCATTTACCTCAATCTCTAAATATCATCTCTCGGATAACAACAGGACAGCCGGCTGTCAGGAATCTTTAGTCTTTTACTCTCTCTTACCCAAAATTCATGTAATTGTCTTTTTAAAGATAGGATAATTCCTTTTGATAATAGGCAAGCATGGGGACGTGATCTGGCCAAGCATTCTATAAAATTTAAAGAATAATATAATACTCTCTTTCCATCAATATTAACTCATCTATCACCTTCTTCATCATATGTCCCTGTGTAGGGCAATGGCTCTGCAGTAGTCCTGTATCTACTCATGCTGTTTTTACCTAAAGGAGGGGCCCACCACCTTACTCTAATTAAATAATGTTTTCTTCCATGTAACTACTTGATAGGAATTCCTAAATGTTTGGATTTTTTATAATTGACGGTACTTTCCCCTCTAATAGCTAGCACCTTAATTCTTTCACTATCTAGGAGGTCTGGATTTTCCACAGTTAATTCTTCCTGTTGTAAGTTATTGATCACAACTCTGTTTCTACTTAATTTTTGCTAGTGCTTTCAAAAGAGGCATGGTCCATAAAGACCAAATCAGGTCTCCATGTTCCTGTTAGTAGAGAAAGAAACAAAATAGCAAATCTGTAACTCCCGATCATACCTATTCGAATCAGCTAGGCAGAAAGTCCAGAAGGAAGTGGCCAAGTGTCTCCAGGAGACCAAGTTTTGAGGAACAGATGTCTCTGGCCTGATGACCACAATTGTTTCATGTCAGACAGGCTCCACTGGAGCTGGTGCAGCAGTGGAGGAACCATAAAACTATAAAAAAGACATGAGTATTACAAATAGTTTATAATATTTTAGTCGTTTGGATTAAATGCATACAGCAAAACAATGCCTCCTCTGGAGAATCCATTGAGATGGGTCTGTTTGGCTGATGGGAAGGTGAAAATTACCTAATCCCTATGCTGTATTTGGTGAGGATGAGTAAGGAGAGAGCTGTCCATATGCCACTTTTGTCATCCTCAGCACCAGCACTGGCATCGGCACCAGCATCAGCATCAGAGGCAGGTCTCCTGAAAGAAGATAAAGTATTGTGTTAAGCTGTGTTATATGCCCATGCATAAGTCAGCAATAGAACTGTAAGGGCCCTCCCAGTTATTCAGTTGCAAATTAGGAGTATTTTTTTGTTTAAAAATTAATTATCACTACTACTATATGTTAAAAATTTAAACTGAAAACCAATAAAAGTTGCCTCTTCTCTGTTGATATCTGGATGAATGTTTGAAGTAGAAGTTTTCGGTCATGTCATGTGGTACAGACTCATGTGGTGTTTTGTGAAGACCTGCGGGAGGACGTGTGACGTTTGGAGAGAGTTTAAATAGAACTCAATGGACAGTGACAGGCACTTGCATAGCTAGCCTTACAATGCTTTGTTGGTCTTGAGTCTTGGCTGATCTTCACTTCGTTGAGATAGGCACAGCAAGGAATGTCTCCTGGTGTCCTGGTTGGTTCTGGTCACTCTTGCTGACTCTTGCTGACTCCTGCTGACTCAATTGGAGGCCTGGCTGTTTCTGTCGCATCATATCACCACTGCTGATTTGTGTTTGCTATCTTAAAGCTACTAAACTGGACTGCTAGTCTCCTGACCACAGAGATTGGAATTGCCCCCAAAGAACTACTTCTAAACAGGTCCACGTCCCCATGTCTATTTCTCATCTTCTCTCCCCTACCTTTGGATGGTTGGCTAGAAGGGTTTTCGAACCCCTATTAAAAGTAGGTTTTGTTTTTAAAAAAATGTAAGCCTGCAAATGTTCTTCTACCCCTTTCAAAATAAATATACAAAAAGCAATGTTTTATAAATGTGAAGTCATTCTGTCCTGCCACCTACTTCACTTATACTAGCATATTACCCATATCTTGTCATTACAGGAAAACAATGCCACAGAAGTTTCTCATGTTCTCATGTATCTTGTAAGCAGAGGCATGACGGTTTTCATCACAAACTCTTCCACTGGATATCTATCTAGTAGTTCAGAAGACAGAAGTGGCATTTCCCTTGGGACGGAAGGGAAGATTCATTCCCAGCTTTGGTAGTTGAGCAAGAGCAGGAACTTACTGTTGTTTTTCAAATGCGTTTTCTTTCCCGAGTTCTTCTAGAATGCAATTCACCAGCAACATCGAGGCAAATGTTACCTCTTTATGTCACACTGTGGGAACTGTGGCCTGGGAGGCCTAGGCGTGGAATCTATATTCCAGTTACTACTGTTTCTGTAGAGTTCCTGTCTTTGACCTGGAGTCCATGTTTTCTGGGGTGATATAGACATGACTTCTCCAAGCACGGGACTGAGATTGTAGGAGTGAGGAGAGAACAGAACTTCACAGATAAGCCTCTGACTCCTTCCTACCACACACCTCTCCCCCAGATACTGTGTAGGGCACCCTACCTGAGCATCTTCCTCATCAGAAGTTGTAGAAACAACAGTGCATAGAGATTTGCCCCACAGGGCTGTACAGCTGGGTAGACATGATGACAAACCTCTGTTCTAGCTTCTGCAATAGCTTCTGCAGCCCTGGATAAACATGTGTGTTTGCTTCCCAGAGCCTCTATTTTCTCATTCGCTAATGGATTAAAAAGGGATCTGCCTCACAGGGTGAGAGGCTGGATTTAGTAAAAGAGTTGTGGGAGGGGGCTTGCTACTATGCGGGACATAATGGGTGCACTGTGGCTCTGTGTTGTCCCCTTGTTGCGTGACTTTTCCTGGAAGTTCACTTTTCATCTCCCCAGGTAAAGAAAGTAACACAGAGCAGATAGATGACTGTATCTAAGCCCAACTTGTGGAACCATTATATTTACTATGAGTACTTACAGGAGCGTGGTAATTACAGAAGCAGTGCCCCTGAAAAGCCTGCCTGGAATGGCTGAACGGCCAGCGAACTGCAACTTGCAGACAGTTACACCACTGAAGACTCGCTATCCCCCAACGAGAATGTTACTACTCACATAACCTCAATGAAGGACTTTGAATGTTGTTAGTTTCTTGTCAGTTTCATGTACCTTGTGAGCCCCACACTCTCCCCAGGTGAGAAGGTTTCAATGCCAAGGAAACAATAACACTGGATAATAATAGGTCAGGAGGACACACAGGTGTACCTGTGGTTACTGGGCATCTTCTCAGTGCCGAGCCTAGCTTGGTATCACACTCAGGAGCACGACGTTGTAGAGGAGAGCAGAGATACTGAGAACCAGATGCTTGCATGTTTGACATCATCAATAAAGAAAGCCAAGGGTTCTTTGTTTCTGACCATAAACTCTGAAGATAAATGAGCTGAAGCTTACGGCCTATATAATGAGAACTCTCCGTCTTTGACTGCAGCCTGCCAGGACCAATGCTGTGACCCATATGTTAAGCTATAAGCACAAATGAAAATGAGTTAATAGCCTTGGAAATCCAGAAGATCCCTTGGACCCATGGTTCTTAACCTTCCTAATGCTGCAAGGGACCCTTTAATACAGTTCCTCATATTGTGGTGACTCCACCTCCCCCAACCATAAAATCACAACTGTGATTTTGCTACTGTAATGAATCTTAATGTAAGTATCTGATATGCAGGATGGTCTTAGACAACCCCTGTGAAAGGGTCATTTGACCCCCCAAAAGGGTCCTGACCTACAGGTTGAGAGCCTCTGCCACAGACACCCTTGAGATGGTGACATTCTTCAAAGTCATGGCACCAGTAGAATGAATGGCTGTTTTCCTGATTTTCTGTTTTCACATTTTTATTTATATGCATATATATATATGCACGTGAGTGTATGCCCAATGTTCAGGGACCAGCGGAAGGTGGTAAGAGGGCTAAGGGCACGGGATTCCTTGGAGCTGGCAGTTGTTCTTGGTTGTTAAGCCTCTTGTGTCTGCCTTGAGAAATCCTGTGCTGTTTCAGATTCAGAGGCTGCGTTCCAGGCCTGGGGTCGATCTTGCTTCTCTCCACCCACTCGAATGCTCTGCAACCGTAAGATTAATTGAACCACTAACATGAACAGAGTTCCATACGGAAGCTCATTTTCCCATGGCCAGTGTGACCTTTTGCAAACGTGTCTGGTCAGCATTTGGAAGTCACATTTTTCCAAACACCCCATCACCTCCCACCCCGAAGTGTGAATCAGAAGCTTTACAGAGACTTTCTTTTATGCTGACACATTGAGCCTCATAGAAAGTTCATTTGCCCCAGAGTCAGCTAAACAAAACACAACCAAATACCAAACACCAGCCCATTATGAAATCTGAGGATATTACAGTTGGCTTATAGCCATGCCTGTGTAATTCCATGCAACCAGTGACTCGGCTGTCTTAAAAGACGCTATTAAACCTGGTAGAGAATCTCCAAGGGAATGAGATTCATTAAGCGGATAAACAATTAGGCCCTGGGGTATTTCCAAAGATTCCAGGCAGATGAAGGGCCTCGCCAAGCGGCCTTTGAAACACATCAGAGAATGACAGAGATGGAAATGAAAGTGCACAGGACTCTGTTCAGATCGTGTTCTTTTTAAAATGCCATCAATTGGCTGTTTTCCAATAAGACATTCTTCACATGTATTATATATGCAAATTATCTTCATAACGTTTTTATTACAGAACCTCTAAGGTGAAGAAGATGACCCATTTTAAGAAATAATCACTCACTATCGGTAGTTTTCTTAGAGTTACAGTAACTGTATTCATGGCTTGGTTCTGATTCTGATTGGAGGATCTGAGGAGTTCACTTACATTTTCTTTGATGCCATTTTTCTCATTTATATGGTTGAGTCTTAAAATATTACTTTCCTTACAATTTTTTTTGGGAGGATCTGATAAGATGATACATGTAAAGCCTTTAAATTCTGGCATTTGGTGAGTCTTCAATAAACAGTAGCTACTTATGTATTTTATATACATGGTATACAATTAAAAGGGTTTTATCAATGCATCCAACTTGCTGTTTTGTGGAATATAGTAAAAAAGTTTTTTTTAAAAGAGAAGCCTGTTTCTTTCTTATTTCTAATGGCTATTATATACACCATCATATGAGTTTGTGATAACATTTCAAATAGGAAGCTAAGTAAAGCTATGTTTCAAAGAAGGCATATTCCCTGCCCTAGCCCAGGGCTTCTGGCTGGGACAGGCCCAGCTGTCTTTTACCTTTGTGGAAACCCTGTGAGGCCTCTCATGAGCTCCTCACATTGAGGAATGCCCACTTCAGGAGGCCCTGGGGGTTCCCTGAGGGTTATGCTTTTGAAGGCTTCCCGGGGAAGCAGCCTTCTGATGAACCAGCACCTTGGCCATCCATTAAAACTTCTGGAGAAAGCCTGGCGTCCTCCACAGCAGCTGCACCTGGAACGTACTTAAATAACCAGCTCTGATGAATTCAGACAGCACCATAGTGTGAAAGCCAGGAGCAGCATGCATGTTTCAGCCTTAACCCTGCAGGACTGCAGAGAACTTACCAGCATGGCCTCTTTACTGCAGAGTGGGAGGTTGGCTGGTCCTCCCTCCCAGGGGAGAGGATGGGGACAAAACAGAAACTCCGGATACTGAGACTTCCTGTCCTGAATTCTTTCCGCTCATGATTCCCGTTTCCACTCTGCCCTCCTCAAAGAGAGAAAGTGGTAGAAAATAATGCAGTTCTTACACCACTGATCTCCTCTGTCCTCACTGTGTGGTCTTGGGAGAAATGAAATCGGGCGGAGGGACTTGGGGGTGGGGGCAGAAGTAAAGTGAAGCAAGATCAATGAAAGGAAATTATGTGTCCAACTGTGGCTTCATTGCTCTAAAAACTGCCTAACTCAGCAACTGTTTTCTGCGTTTACCATGTGGAAGATTTTGTCTCAGCATTTGCTGTGCCAAGAGAGGAAGTTCAGGCCTTAGCAGGATACAGGGGTTCTCTGAAATGCAGTTGCCTCAGACCTAGCAATTTCCTCAAGGCAGATACACACTGCATCCTAAACAGCCTTTTCAAACTGCAAGTCTCCTCTCGCCATTCCCTTCCTCAAGCCCAGCCGTGCTGTTCCCTATCTTCTGCAGCAGGAAGCAGCAGGGTGGGCTCAGGTGGATATGAATCTCTGAATCCCGCATTTGCAGAGGGCTGGAGCCTCTGGGACCAGTGCCCAGGGGAGTGTAGCCCGGGGAATGACAGGCCTTGCCTTGCAGAGTAGCCTGGTTTCAGATGAAGAAACAGAACAGCCCTTCCTACCCCAGCCCCTCAGCCTCAGGGTGGCAACAGCTCATTTCAGATGCTGAGGATAGGACAAAGTGAAGTCCTGAGGGTCCTCTGCGTATGTCAGCTGATGGATGCAGTCATGGAAGATACCTTCACTATGAAAAGTTAACTATTTTGTTGACATTCCCTAGAAATGTATGGGGGAAAGAGTGTGGCCACACACAAGGTCATTTACATGCAGACCTTAAGCTGGCACCACTTCCCCTGTTCCCACAATTTCCATGTCTTTCCATCCTTCCTCACAATGAGCTTGCATTTTGGTAAGTTGAAAGCTACAATAAGGGTAGCCAGACAAAAAGTAGAAGAGAGTTTAATGCCCAAAGCAGGTGAGAATAGGAGAGTGGCTTTGCTGTTTGGTTGCTGCCCCAATCCCTCCACTGGAAGTCTTGCTTAGTTCAGGAGATGATTGGTTCAGGCTCCATATTTCCAATTGCTAGGAGTCTTAGCTAGGGTTACCCTCATAGATTCCTGAGAGTGTCCATTGTCCTGGGATTCTAGCTTGTCCCAGAAATGACCCCACCCCAATCCAGTAGTCTTTTTCTCCAAGACACAGACACTTTTGACAGAGTGTTAATACAGGAATTTGTCCCTGAGATCACTTAGTTCACCTGGTTGCTAAAAATAGTTCAGAGAAAACCTAAATGCTCTTGGAAATGTTTACAGAATAATAACTTTAATAGCTAAGTAGGATTAAACACTTGGAGTGGGGGCAAAGCCTTAAGAATCTCTTGTGTCCTTCAGAAATGAGTGGGCACAGAGGGACCTAGAAAGAAAGAAAGCTGAAATGGTCAGACAGCAGTAGAAGGAAGGAGACCGCATCCATAATGACCCCCCCAGAGAGCTTGGGAGCATGAGTGTCTGCAGAAAGGTCACTAATTCGTGTGAAGTGTGTCGCCGGTGACTTCAGAGGATAATGCCAGCAAACAGCCTAAGTCAAAGAGCACAGGAGTGGACACATGACAGATGACAGCACATGTGCAATGGAGACATGATGTTGGCTGAAGTCAGACTCCTTAGAGTCCTGCAGTCTGCTACCTTCCCTGGGTGGGGTTTGGGAGGGGTGGGATGTGGCACTTCCAGTTACTCACGTCACTCATGGTTGTCCACTGCCTCTTCTTTCCCACTGTTCAGAGCCATTACCAGGAAGACTAGAGAAAGCACCTCAGCAGGATCCTCTTTTTACCTGCTCACCAGGGCCTGGAGATCAGAGAAACCGCTGAATTTATTCCGAGTGTGACTGTGCAGTCCAGGCACAGTGAACAGCCCTGCCAGAGCCTTCAGTGGGTAGGGAGTAGTTACCGTGACTGTCAACCTGACGGGAGCTAGAATCCCCTACCTGCAAAGCTCTGTGCATGGCTGCAAGGGAGTTCTAGATAACTGAAGTGGAGAGAAGCATATTAAATGTGATTAGCCCCATCCAACCGCTGGAATCCTGAGTAAAAAGGAGAAAGCGAGGTGAGAATCAGCATGCATCTTGCGCTGCTTCCTGAATGTGAACGCAAGGTGACCAGCTGCCTCCTTCCCCCGCCACCATGATGGACTGTACTCACAAAGAAGCCAAATATACCCTATTCTCCCAGCTTGTGTTAATGACTTTCCTCACTGCTGCAACCAAATACCTGACAAGAAGCAACTTAAGGAAAGGAGGAGTTGTTTTGGCTCACGGTTCAAAGGGATTGCTTCATGATGGTGAAGAAGACAAGGCAATACACAGGAAAACCTGGCAGCAGGAGCAGAAGCTGGCTGCTTGTATTGTATTCCTATTCAGGAAGCAGAAAACAGCCAGAAACTGGCTCCAGGCTATGAACCCTCAAGGCCCACCCACAATGATGCACTTCCGCTCGCATAGGTCCACTTTCCCAAGCAGCACTACCAGGTGGGGCCAAGTAAGTGTTCAAGCATTCCACATTTACACACAGCACCGTGGGAGTCAATTCTGATCATCTGTTACCTCCCAACAGCAGTAGTAAAATAAGATGAAGGAACTTATTTTTATAATGTAATTGTTAAAGAAGAAAAGCTTTTGGTAGAAAACTAGTAGCCATCTCAGCCCTTTCTTTCTCTCCTATCCTCTCTGTGTCTGTCTCTGTCTTTCTGTCTCTGTCTCTCTGTCTCTGTCTCTCTCTCTCTCTGTCTGTTTCTGTGTGTGTGTGTGTGTGTGTGTGTGTGTGTGTGCGTGCATGTGTGCACACACACGTGGGCATACATTCTCTGCAAAGACTATCAAAAATATGACCTGTCCAAGGCTGACCATTCTCCTTACATCTTTGGCTATTATCCAAACATCATGATCATACCCCTCTGCTTGCCCTACAGCTCTCTAAGCTCTTCTGGGAATAGATGTTTTCACTAAGTCTATTTCGAGTAAATCTGCTCTGTGACTGGCTGTGCAAGGTCCTCTGATCTGTGATATCCATAGCACCTTTGTAAGACTGCATGAGTTGATTACAGGTGAGTGACTTGTGGCTTTGTAAAGCTAAGACTGGTCAGGCAAAACGGCACCCATAGTCTCTTTTTATACACCCCGTAGACAGTCTCTGTTAGCTTCTGAAATCTGCAACCTGACACTTCTGGCTTCTCTACATGCATGTTTACCCTCAACATCCTTGCTCTCTGTTTCAGCCTCACACAGGCTTTCCTCACACAGTGGTTTAATATCCAATGCCCTACCCTCAGAGCAGTTTCTGGCCAGGAATGTTCTGCAATTATCATTACAGAATGCTATTGGTCATGACTAATAACCTTCTCCTTCCCCAGAATATCTCTCACCATTCACTATGAACCTGGCCCTGAGAGAACCCTCCAGAGATGGAAACATGAGCAACACTGGCCTATCTGTCTAGCCCTTTCTATAGCTGCCATCTAATTCCAAGAAAAACCACTGGCATTCCTAAGAGAAAGGTTGTACCTGCTTACAGATGATATTCTCACAGAGAGCCTTGCAGATCCTACAGACAGCCATGCCTGAAAAGTCTACAGTGGGGACAGGAAACGGAAGTAGTTTGCTTAAGGTCCTGATTTTCCCAGGTAATGATTACCAGAACTTATGACCACAAACAGGGTGGCTTAAACATCAGAAATGTATCTTCTCACAGTCCAGAAGGCGGAGGTCACAAACATAGCATCAGCAGGACCACATTCCCCATGAAGGCTCTAGAGAAGCCTTCCTTTGGGTAGTCATGGAAATTCTTGCTTGTGTTGCTTTTCTCTGCCTTTATCAGCCAATAGCCCCCTTCCTTGTTCATGTCTCTGACTCCAGGTCCCCATTCCACACATGTATCTCTCCCTCTACAATAATCGAGATGTCGATTAATAATAAATAATAATAAATAATCTTTATTGTACACATCTACAAAACTTTATTTCCAAACAATGTCTTACTCACACGTGCCTTAGGTTAGGACACACATATATTTTAGGAAATGGTGCTTACCAACAATGGGCCATATGGCCAGCTAACAGAGAGCCAGGCCATTGTTGAAAATCCTATCTCAGTGGTTGAGGACATAACTAAGTTGGTAGAGTGCTTGCCTAGTATACAGAAAGCGTTGGCTTTACATTGAATAAATGCAAGTTTGGCAGCGCATGTCTGTAACCCCTGCATGGAAGCAGAGGGATCATCAGTTCAAGGTCTTCTTCAGCTACGGAGTGAATTCAAAGCCAGCCTCGAACCCTGTCCCGCAATATAAAACAAAGTTAAAAAATGAAATATTTATGTCACAGTCAGTAAAAGAAAACCAAACAAAGAACAGTATGACTTATAAGCAAGTAACCCAATGCTCCTGCCCCATCCAACTTTCAGCTCAGTATTTCAATGTAGGCAACTTTATGTAACCAATCACTTGTATGTTCATCATCTTCAAAGAACAGCGTGACATATGTGACCTGAAAGGAAGCCATTCGTTGTTTTGTTGCCCACTCAGAGTCCGAAGGAGAATGCAAACTCAGGATAGACTTCTACACAGTCTCCTCCCGGGCCATGCCAGCTCTTTCTTCTACCCTCACCACCAATCTAACCTGAGGCTTCTCTCTGCCCCCAGAAGCACAGGTTTCTCCCGACTTCTGAGCGTCACTCGGGCTCCACTCAGAGAGTGCAGTGGGCACTGAGATGGGAGAAGCCACAGTCACTGTGGAGTTTTTGGCCTTAAGCTTTCTGAGGCCAGACAGAGCCTCTTCCAACTAAACTAGACAGCTTTAACTCTGCAGTGCTTTTGGGTCACCCTCCCCCATTTTCCACCTTTGTAATAAATCTTGCCAAAGGCTCCTTTGTAAAATGATAGAGCCGTAGTTCTCACTCTGTGGGTCACGACCTCTTCGGGGCTGGGGGTGTCACATATCAGATATTTGTGTTACAACTCACAACAGTAGCAAAAAATAGTTATGAAGCAGCAACGAAAATAATGTTATGGTTGGGGGTCACCACAGCTTGAGGCTGTATTAAAGAGCTGCAGCATTAGGAAGGCTGAGAACTGCTCTAGAGGAAAGGAGGGCAAACGTAAACAAATATATTTCCCGTGTACACAAAGTTCTGGGGATTGGGAGATAATGAACTAAAGTTCGAGCACTTATTTTAACTTTCCCCATCTGAGAGGGAGAGAGAGCTTAAAACCCCCAAGAACCTTCTCTGAGCTGCGCAGAGTGGGTGGGGAAAAGATGTTCTGATTTAATTCCTACATAATAATGAAAGTAATTGTCCTATGTGGGCCATTATTTCTCCATTATCTTAATGCATCAGTTAATGAAGATTTTTCCAAGCTCATTCACGCAGCTACAGGAGCTGAGCAATCAGATGGCAGCCCGCACCCTGTGGATACAGCCTGGCTTCACTGTAGCTGGGGGTCTGTCATCAAACCAGAGTGTCTCGATACTGCTATTATATCAGTGGGCTGCACGGGCCACCCTAGAGTGAAAGGTGCCTCCGTTCCATCCAGGTGAGCTTCTCCCCGACTGCTGCTCATTTGTGGTAGCGCTGGGAAAGCCAGCCTGTTCAGGAAGGACCCACTGGGCTGGGGATAGCAGATTGACAATTCTCGGACAGCATGAACACTGAAGGATGCTGGAGAGTTCGTGCGTGGCATACGGACACATGCTTCCTCTATGATAAGGGACACACCATTTTCAGTGTGTGAGCAGCTCCAGGCTGTCTTTTCTGCCGTCACAATTTCAGAATGGTCAACCAACCCTGCTGCTTCTCTCCTTCACCCCTGGGTAGGAAGCCTTCCCCTAAAGGTTCACACGGAGAAGGATTGGTCCTCAATTTGGGGCTCAATTATTGAGAAGTAGCTGAGTTACAGGAACTCTGAATCAGTGGGTGAATCTGCTGATCAATTTGTAATTTGGTGATATTATTTGGAGGTTGAAGAAACATTTGGAGATGGGGCATGGTTGGATTAAGTCTCTGAGGACACCCTTTTGACTCCTCGTCACCGTCACCTTCTTCTATTGCTTTCAAAGCATCTGTGCCATCATGAAACGATCAGCCTTCTCTGCCATGTTTCCCCTCCCATGATGCTTTGCCTCGCTTTAGACACAATGGTCCTAACTGGCCATGGACTGAAATCTCTGAAATTTAAACTGTAATTAGCCCCCTCTCTGCTCAAGCTGTTACTCTCAGATATTTCGTCTCAGTGATGAAAAACTGACTATACAAGCTTCTCTCCCACAAAGGGCTGAAGTGACTCAGAACCTATTGAGAAAGAGGTCAGGGGGAACCCTTCCTAGATAGCCCCCCACCAGCAGGAGAACTAATGTGAATGAGTGAAAACACAGAATTTTGGGTTTTCTGAGAATGAAGGCAAACTTAAGTTAATGTATTCTGACCCCCTGTTTAACTCAAGGCTCTAACACCTTCTGCTCCTTAACCTGCCTTTCTCTGGAGAGGATCCTACTGTGTGCCTCAGGTCTGGTGGACCACCACAGTCAGAAAGGCATGATTCTAAATCTCACCTCTGCACTTAGAAAGGGTTGTAGCAATCTCTCAAAAGTGTGTGTTGTTGGCCTGGTGTTTTTGTGGGTCTCCTAACAGTAGGAGTAGGGGGTGTCTCTGACTCTTTTGCATGCTCTTAGGACCCCTTTCCTCCTGAGTTGCATATTCCAGCTTTGATATGAAAGTTTCTCCCTGGTGTTGTATCTTGTGGTTCTGTGTTCAGTGGATATCCCTGGGAGGGCTGCTGTTTTCTGAAAGGAAATGTGGGAGGGGTGGACCTCAGGGAGATGGAAGGTCGGGGACTACTAAAAGGAGTGGAAGGAGGGGAAACTGTAGTCAGGATGTGGTGTATGAGAGAAGAATAAATCAAAGTATAATTGAAAAATGTGTATGAGTTAGTTAAACATATGTTGCTGTGACAAAAATATCTGACATAAGCAACTTCGAAAGAGAAGCTTACTTTGCTCACAGATTCAGAGAACTCAGTCCACAGTCACTTGGACCCTGTACTTGAATGGACATCATGCTGAGGTGAGCAGGTGGTAGTGGAGCTGTTCCACTTTATGGTGGACAGGAAGATACCTGTAACCCTGTATAAGCGTCAAAGGCCTGCCCTCCTCACCCAATAGCTCCAGCTAGATTCCCCTCTGCCAATATCTCTACTACTTCTCAAAGTGGCACCACCATCTGAAGGATCAAGCCTTCAACCACAAGTCCACAGGGGAGATCCGTATTCAAATCGTTACACAGAGCATCTATGAGGAGACAAGGAAGTGAATGCGGCTGTGTACACAGAAAATAGCATGGATTTTAATCATAACCCACATGACCTGTGGCTTGGTTCCCTGTGTTGGGTCTGCACACTGACTAAAGACATCCAGCTGAATAGCCTGGTGAAGTATAGACGCATACATATGGTGAGTGATCTGACAGTGCTTCGGTTACAACATGTGTCATAGTACGCTCTGACAACATGCTAATATCCAGATGTGGCTGATAAATACTGAGAAAACATTTTCAAATGACAGTGTACATCGGGCACACAGAAATCCTTGCTATCCAATGCTATTCAGCCATAATTGTTTCATTTGGAGTACTTCATCTTTGAAAGCTAACATTTTATTCAATAAGCGTAACGTCCAAGTAAGAATACACCTAGAAACTGGGACCCTGGGAGATTTAAAAGTAAAAGTATAGAGAAAGACAATTTATGAGAAAAAATCCTAAATAATTCGTAAAGAGCAGAGAAATTAGAAGCTGGAATGATGGCTCAGTGGTTAAGAATTCAAACTGCTCTGCCAGAGAAGCCAGGGTTGAGTCCCAGCACCCTCATAGGATGACTTATGACTGCCGGTAAGTCCTGCCGGCATCCACACCCTATTCTGGATTCCGTGTTGTATTCACATGTACTGAAACCTTTACGCACACACACACACACACACACACACACACACACACACACACACACACACACATACATACATACATGCACACAAGCACATATGCACGTATGCACATACACACTAAAAATTAAATAAATATTTTTAACAGTAAGAGGAACAAGAGAATTTTGAGGGAGTGTATCTTTACGTTTCGGTGGTTTAGTTTCTAAGAGTAAGAACAATTTACTTGGGCTCATAGTTTAGGGACTATGGCACATGGTGGAAAGACATGGAGGGAAGCTCCATCCACGTGTTGGAAGCAGGGACCCACATCAAGGTTTTCTACAACAATATTGTATTTTCTTTTAAAGACGGGTTTACCCATGTAGCTCAAGAGATTATTTACCTGGAAGTGATTATTTACCCTCGTCTGGCCTTGATCTCTTTGCTTCAGCCTTTAAAGTGCTAGCATACAGGTGCGTGCCACCATACCTAGTATAATAATATCATTTAAAAAACTTAAAATAACAACTTGGGATGGATGATGTAGCTATTGGCTTTGTGCACACTGATCTGTTAATTATTCTACGTTTCAATGTCTCAGTTTCTGCATTTTCAGAGAAGGAAATTGAAATAGATGTTGTGGGAAGGCCTCCCTTAAAACAGCATTAGTATTCACACACGTGGAGTTTTCCTTCACAAACAATAGATGGTTAGCCGTTCGGGAGAGCTTTTATCTCAACACTCAGATGATTAACCACAGGGAAGCCACACATTTGAACAATTACACGCATCCTCCTGAGAAATAATAAATAAGAGAATGGCAGATAGAGCTTCTGAGTCCTTGAAATTGTTGATTAATGGGAGAGCTGTCCAACTGCGACTTTGGCTGTGGAAGGGTGGGTGCTGTTACCCAGCACATTTATGGCTGGGTCGCCAGTGAAATTGGCACCTTTCAGATGTATGAGTGTTCCCCGGGCCACCCACCTCCTGCACATCGGTGTCACTTCCACTCACGGGATGCAGAGCCCAGTGCTGTGTCTTCCAGATGTTTACAGGTGCTGGGTCCAGAGCGGACATGCACAGTAGGATGTGTAATCGGAGATTTGACTCCACCCCAGCGCCTGTTGTGGTTTGAATGAGAAATGACCCCCACAGGTGCATGTATTTGAATCCTTGGTCACCAGGTGGTGGTGCTCTTTGGAAGATTATGGAGCCTTTAGGAGGCACAGATCCTTACTAGGGAAGTATGTCAGTAGGGGGTCAGTTTTGAGGGCTTACAGCCTCACCCCACTTTCTGTTCTCCCTGCTTCCTGTGATGATGAAAATAAGATCAGCCAATTTCCTGCAACCGCCACGCCCATCCCTACCTGCAGCCATGCCCACCTCTGCCCATCTGTGCCTGCAGCAGCCACGCCCACCTCTGCCCACTGCCACCACGCCCATCCCTGCCTGCAATCCCTACGCCCACCCCTACCCACTGCCTTGCCTTTCTTGTCTCAGTGGACTATCTTTCAGAACTTTACACTGAAATAAACCCTTTGGGGTGGGGTGGGGGGACGGGACTCTCTTCCTTGCATTGCTGTTGGTTATAGTATTTTATCATAGCAGCAGAAAAGTAACAAATGAGATGTCTTTATATCTTGAATATCCTTAAATATCCAAATCCATAGCACATTTGAAGTAAACAAAGTAAGTTTACGGGGGAATAGATGTGAGTTGGTGGAATTTTAAAGTCTAATTTACATAAAACAGAGCGTTTCCTGTATAGTGGACAGGAAAACTGCACAAAGTGGATATTAATCTTCAGAATGTGAGTTTTTGCTGGGTGGTATAGTGACAAAAACACAATGTCTGGAGTCAGACACAGCAGCCTGTTGTCTCTGGTGCTCTATATGCATGGCAATGAATTTCCCTCATCCGTGAAATGTATGTGTGGCAGGCTCTCTTGTCCTTCCTTGGATCATTTTAGATGGCTTTAATTCTGTGGTGTAGTTCACAGACTCTTTTAGACGATTTACTTTCTATGACATGAGTTGTTCATATGTTTGTGTAGGGTATGTGTATATGAGTGCAGGTGCCTCAGAAGCCAGACTCCTTGGATCTCTTTTGGGAGCTGGACTTGGAGCCAGTTGTGAGCCAATCAATGTGGGTGCTGAGAAGTAAACTCAGTCCCATTGCAAAAGCAATACATGCTCCTAACCATGGAGTCATCACCCAGACCCCGGAGGGATAAAATCTTGAAAATGTCTTATGTATGTGTGTATATTTCTTTTAATAGCTTCCCTGACACCCAGGATAGTAGCAGGCTTCATTCTGGGCTGAGTTTTTTCACTGATGAAAAGAATGACGAAGAGGGGCTAGAGTCCCTTCATGCCATGATTAATAATTTCCTAGAGCAAATAATTAATAGTAGATCTGAGATCCTGATGGGCCAGCTCCACCGAGGGATGAAAGCATTTATAGTCTACCACCAGCTAATTACGCTGTTTTCTTGTTTCTCCCCTGAGCACAAAGCTCTTGTAGGCAGAGGCAACCCAGTTTCGACTGCTGCTTCTGTACTTTGGGGAGGAATTGTCCTGGTCAATTTAATGCATGTTGTCTTATGGCAAGAATGAGAATAAAATGTGTACACTTGCAAAACTCTTTCTGAAGGCTGTTGAAAGTGGGCTAAGAGAGCCCTGGGCACTCCGATCCTCATGTGATCATGTGATTGTGTCCACCCCTCCCAGGACATGTCACCCTCCCCTCTACATCTCCATGGTGGAACCTGGATCCATGATAAATGGAAGCTCTGAGGCCAGAGACCCACCTTTCAAATGTTCTTTATGCACTGGCAGGGCACGGGACTTCTCTTGTTCAGATACTGGATCCTGCTTGGGAGGATTTTTCTCCCTGAGTAATATCAAATGAAGCCACATCGCACTTACTTTCGGATGTAGAAACACTCAGAAAAAGGGCAGAGATGTCAACTCACTATCCAGACACAGCCATGTTGCTAAATCAACTGTAAAAATCTGTTGCTTTTGAATTTTTATTAATTGAGAAAAATAGTCTGATTGTTTAAACTTCTTTCAGTCTGTCTTTAGGGACTCTATTCCTTGCAGCTAAATGCACACACACACACACACACACACACACACACACACACACACACACACACACCAGAGGTTGCCCTTACTCACTGCTCCTATGATTTCTGGCAAGATCCATGAGGACCCTGACAGCAGATCCTCAAAGGGGCCCCGGCGAGGGTTCAGAGCAGTGCAAGAAAGGGTAACCAGCCCTGGTAGGTTGTCAATACTGAGATGCTGCCCAGGATGCACTACCTGAGTTCCCACAGCAAAGCACTGCCCCTTGTCCAGCAGGAGTTAAGGTCTGATCAGCAAGTAGCAGCCCTCCAATCCTAGTGATGACCTCCATCGAGGATGCTGAGTTGCCTAATTGTGTATATTTTGAGACATAGTAGCAAAGAGAGATGCTGTGGTCATCTGCTGGTGATTACTATTCTCAGTGGCTGCGGGGTAATGGAAGAAACCACGGGGAGCCTCCTGGGCTGATGTAAGCAGCAATTTGCTTTGTCTTGATGGATGGTACTCCACAGGGCCCCACTGAGACACTGGCAAGGGCTTCAAGCAATAAGGACTGCAGAGTTCCCATGCAAAGGAACCTTCACCCCCACTGTGCCCTCTCCTCTCCACATCTCTGTGATCTCTTCATGCAGGAGAAAAGGAATGTGCTTCCCTTCCAATCACCACGCACTGTGGAAGGAAGATGGGAAGATGGCTTTGTCTAATCGGGAGACCTAGAGTAAAGGGCCAGAATCCACAGCCCATCCATCTGCAAACCACCCGAATTCCAACCAGGCCACAACTGCTTCCTTGAAAGACTTCCCCATGGGAAAGTTGTTGCTTCTAGTCAAGTCACTGGCTACCAAGTGTGACAGAGTGGGAAGCTCTTCAACCCCAGGCTTCTGACAGAATGTTAGGTTTATGTGTGCTGTCTGTCATGGGTTCTTGAAAAGCCTTCCCAAATGGCAACTTCTCCAATCCTTTGTGCTGAAGTGTATCTGCACAGCGCAGAATAGAGCAGACATTTGGCAAGAGAAAGTCAGATTGATTCCCCAATCAGTGGACTCCACTGATAAATATCTGATGACGTCACTAATCTTGAATTCCAGCTGAGAGCTGTGCTGGTGCAAGAAAACACCAGGGCAGTAACCATGGTGATTAGCCCCTTTTGCAAAGGGCCAGACACTGTGTTCATGCTTGGCGTCACTTAATCCTTGTTATTCTATGCAGGGTTTACATATTACCTGTGGGGCTTTGGACAAGCTCTTAATCCCTCCAAGAGGGAGCCAGGAGCCAGGGCTCAAAGGATCTGTCGGACACCAGGTCCTGCAATCAGACAGTGGCCTTGCAACTGTCCTTGGTAAGCCTGGCCCTTCCTCTCTCCCCTTGCCCAGCCACTCCCAACCCCTGCCTCCAACACGTACAGGTTACCTCCATGGAGCCAACTTGTTTGGTGGTATGAGAGAGTAATCACAGACCTATTAAAAGTCAGCAAGTTCACAGAAGGCAGGCTCCCTCGAGGCTCTCGTAGACACATTGCACCAAGTGTTGACTAGTAATGCCTGCCAAGCTCCACACCGGTGCTCAGTATAAAGTGATTGACATCCATTATAGATACTGCCCAGGTCTATAGTCAGTGGTGTTCAGCGTAAAGTGACTGGCATAACAAGTGAGTGGAAGGAACATCACTTTTCAGAGCACAGAACGCTGTATGTCCATCCTAACCCAGAAAATTATGATTTAAAGTTTAGTGTACAACGTGAAAGTCAACAAAATAATGTAAATTAAGTACATTTGTAATTCCAGTCTTCTCCATATAGCGAGCCACAAACTACAGCATGAGATGCCCGTTCGTGGGACACTTAAAACCCAAGTCAGAGATTTTCCCAGAGAGAAAAACTGGATATAGCAATCAATAAATTGATCAAACAAAAGTCAATGGTGAAGACTTTTCATAAGTAAGGTAAAATCCTCAAAGACCCGGTGTGCACAGTTTGAGTCTTTCTGGACTTGGCTTCTCAAAGCAGTCAAATAACTTGATGAACTTTCCAAAATCAATCTTTAATCAAATTTGACTGACTTTCTTGTGTGTGTGTGTGTGTGTGTGTGTGTGTGTGTGTGTGTGTGTGCGCATATGCCATGCGCATTTCATGACACCAGGGCTGTAAGAGAGGACAACTTATGGGGATTGATTCTCTCTGCCACTGTGTGGGTCCCAGAGACCCATAGCAAACTCCTCTGCCTATTAAACCATCTTGCTGGCTCATGAGCTACTGTTAAATCAATCTCTCTGTCTCCATCTCTGTCTCTTTCTCATTCTCTTTCTGTGCAGGTGTGTACGTGTGCATGTGCGTGTACATGTGTGTGCACATGCTTCCCAGAGGTCAGTGTTGAGTGTCTACTTCAATGACTTCAACGACTCTTCCTCTTTGCCTCTGAGGCAGGGTCTTTCACTGAAACCAGCCTGGAGTGTGCTGATTTAGCATTTAGAGAGGCTGACTGTCCAACAAACCCCATGCATTGTCCTCGCTCTCCCTCCCCAGCCCTGGGTTTATAGCCATATGAAATGCTACCACATTTAATAGGAATACAGGGGATTTGCAGGAAGTTTTCCATGCTTCCACGGCAAGCACTTTATCAACCGAGCATCTTCCCGCACCCAATTTTTTTAATGAATTTTCTTCAAAGTAAAGAGCCTTATAAATCAAACATTTTGAAGACTTGAGCATTTACTGGAAAACAAAACAAAAACACTTTAAAAGGGCTTATAAAACCAACCTTCAGTAACTCAACAATTTGCCTGGAAACTTTTACCTCTTCCATGTCTAAGTGTCCCTGGGCTATAATTTAGTATGAAATTTCCTAGACTGTCAGCAATCTAAAAGCTAAGAAACTGTGTTCAAATATACCCGCTTACTCAAAACATGAAAAGAAAACAAGCTATCTTATTTTGCCTTTTCTGTTGGCTGAATCTCATCAGCATGATTTCATTTTATTTAATTTAAAGCAGAAAATGTGAATGACTCCACTTACTAATCAGGGAGTGACTGTCTCAAAATCACTAGCAATTAGAAGAAAATCACATCTTCTCTATGAGAGATTGGCTACTAATTCATTTTCTAGCATAGACATTAGTGGGAAATATTGGCTGTGCCTATCAGGGGTTCAACAAACACTTCTTCTTTAAAGACTGGCTTTAGCTTCTCAAAAGCACTTTGGAAGAGAGAATCTCTGTACATGATGCACTCCTCCCATCCAAGTACAACTAACTGAGTCTGACCGTGCTTGGGTTCTGAGAGAAAACGAGACTGAGCCTGTCAACCTTGTTGATGCTTCTGAGAGACTTCAGACAGACTTGCCCTGTACAGACAGAGTCAGCTAAGATTGATTCATTGATACCAAATGTTCTCCTTGGACAATGAAGTCATGAGGGTCTCCCTCTGGTCTACAGCAGTCAACTGGAATTCTCAGCCCCCCCATTATGAGTGCCTGTACCCCTCTATTTCATATGTTACAGTCTTTATACCTCAGGATCTTGTAAGTGTATCTTGATGGGTAATATTCTGGTTTAAATCTGAAATGTGCCACCAGGCTCATGTTTGGAAATCTTGGTCCTCAGCTTGCTATAGTAAAGCTGTTGACCCTTTAAAACAGTGGTTCTTAACCTGTTGGTCACAACCCCTTTGGAGGTCAAACAATTCTTTCATAGAGGTCAAATAACAGGTATCTGGCATGTCAAATATTTACATTGCAATCCATAACAGTAGCAAGTTATGGTTATGAGGTAGCAACAAAAATAATTTTATAGTTGGAGATTGCCACTACCTGAGGGACCATTTAAAGGGTCACAGAATTAGGAAGGTAAGAACTGCTGCTTTAGAAACTGGGGTGTGCCTATAGATGACTAAGGGTGGCCTTTGGGGAAGGTTTCTCTACTTGCTAATTCTGCCCATAGGCTCCACTTCCTTGCAGTGTGTACTAGCCACCATCCCAAGATCCCACAGACAGTGAGCAAGTTTCTCTGAATGCTGTGCCTGCCTTCTGCAGGGAGCTGAATCTCTCTGAAACCCTGAGCCAATATAAACCTCCCTGCTGTTCAGCTGTTTCTGCTGGGCATTGCTGGGCATTGCTGGGCATTCTCCTCACTGAATGAGGAGAAATGTGATGAAGACATACAAAATCTGAGGGGATTGAGTTGAAAGAAGGCTGGTTGAGTGAGTCACATCCAGTCTGACAGATGTCTTCATAGAAAGAAATTTTGGGTACAAACTGTGTCCCCAAGCATGTGCCCACTAGAAGGAAAAGCTGGGACTGTAGGTAACTACCAGCACACCTGGATTTGGAGGCTCTCTTACAAAAGTGGGGGCACATAGAACCTTCCCTCTGAATGAGAAACTCTTAGAGAATGAGATGCTGGCACTGTTTCAAAACCTCCTGACACGCTCCTAACCCAGAGGAGACAGGCTGAAAAACAGTAGAAACCCTTCCTCCATCCCACGATGGTGATCTGGAGAGGGCATGAATCATCTGGGTCTATGAAGCAGCGACTCTCAGTGGTGCCAGACCCTACTTCATCCTTTTCTTTCCCAAATGGCTCTGCTGAATGTGCATCAGGAGTTCTGTAGGGAGTCCTGCTGCATGGTGGATGCGTCGACTCAAAAGGAGAAGGCTCTCTCTTGGTAGACAAGCAGAAGAACACGGTAACCAGTTTATCATGGTTTCAGAACGGAAAGTGTCAGGCAAACTAGGATATTTGACCAGCCTGGAGAGTTGGGATGTGCAGTAACTGTGCCTCCTGCTTTTACTTCTTACAAACAAAGCCCTTAAGCTCTTCCCTTGGGTAGTCAGAGCCAGGAACAGGCTGTCTACCTTGCTGGTCGGCAATTCCTAGGATCCGAGCCACAGGAAGTTAGATTTGTCAACACCAGCTGCAACAGATTCCAAGCCCAGTAGAAACCTGCCATCTGGGCTTACATATTAAATCTGCTTGGTTGTGACATCCAGATTTCCCAGAAAAACTGCTCAGTCAGTGGTGTGTCAGATGTGGGGGTGAGGTTGGGATTTATCATGTTTCAGTATAAGCCTGTACTGTGGTCACTAGCTTCTGAGTCTCTGTCTGGGGCAAGGCCTCAACTTTCCATTCATGAGCAGCTACTTTCCTCCGTGGGCCAAAATTTCAGTAGACAATGTGTTCATCTTTATAGGACACTTCCGGGATGTGTCTGGAGAAGCTGGACTATGGCTGTGTAATTAGAAGGCATCCATCCAGAGTGTGAGTGTGATCATGGCTGTCGTTATATAGGAACATGTCTTTATTTTTTAATGACACATACTGAATTTTAGGGACTGGTGAATCATAGTTCACAGTTAACATCAATAATTCTGAAAAATTTGGGGAATAAGAACAAAAGTATTCAAAGTGAGAGCAAATGAATATTCATAGTAGGAGACTCTCCGGGTCTCTATGCGGAAAAGATGAGATAGATGTTTTTAGTTGAATTTTTATTGACCTATTTATTGTGCACAGCAATGGGTTTCATAAAGACAATTTCTTCTAAGTATATTAGTTCAGTACTTTAAGCAATTTCATCCCAAATGTTCTTCTCCCTCCCCTTCCCACCTCATAATGAATGATCTTTTCTGATATCTTTATTAAGTCTGAAACTCTTCTGTCTTAACTCCTTCCAGATCCACCTCCTCCACTTCCCAAACCCTACAACTTCATCCAAAGACCGTTCTTCCTTTGTTCCTAAATGGTAAGGGGTGGCTCACATTTACATGTCCAGGGGAAGGCGTGTGCTTTTTTTAATTTCCCAAGGCTTGTAGCCAAGAAAAAGCCATGGTTTGAATGTTAAGATTAACATTTTCTAAACTCTGGTCTACTGTAAAGATTGTATACAAGTGAGAGGTGCTGGGACCCAGTCCTACCACTGACATCTTTGGGACTTTGAACCGGAGATAGAGGTTCAGTGTGGAATGAATACAAAACTAGGAGCAGAAACTATACAAAACTAGGAGATAGCTTGGTTGGGAAAGTGGTTGTCATATAAGCTGTTTCTGAGCTCAACCCGCAGAACCCATACGTTAGGGGGGAAAGTATGGCATAGCAGCATACATTGTAATCCTGACACTGGGGAGGAGACATGTAGTCATACATGCCTGAGCACTTACATGCACCCGACACATATATACACATGTTTACACTTCTGGGTGTATGCGTGCACAAGATAGGCTAAATACACTAATTTGGTCTGAATACAGGCTAATCAGTTAGTGGAATTTCCTCTCACAGAGAAAAAAGTTCATTAGGATATTTTTTTTTCCATGTGTAACAGCAGCTCCCTGTCCCACCATGACTTAATACCAAATTTGGTATTAACCTTCCATGTCTGTGAAATGCACATATTGATATATTAGATTAATGGTTATTGGAACCCAAAGCTCTCCTAGGAATTATGTGTCACAGAAAATAGCCCTGTGATGTCCACCTTATAAAATTACTCTTAAAGGAAAGTCGCCATATGCCTATTTCTATTTTAAATTAGTCAAACCTGATTTATACAAAGAAAATTAAATTTCATACAAGTTACACTCAAGTGTCTCTAATTTCCAACCTTAAGTCTAATTATAACGATGCCATTCATCAAACAGATTCCATAGGCCAAGCACCACTAGATGCTATTAATTTTCATCTTCATCACAGCCTAATGAAGTAGGTGTTTTTACTCAATGATGCCCCATTTAACAGAAGTAATGAATATCAGAGAGATGCCAGGATGAGGCCCAAGGCTACAGCTACAAAGTCAACAGAGCCAGTGCAATGACAAGAAGCACTGACCTTGCCATCGCTCTCCTCACCCTGCTGTGTGATTCACAGCACGTGAGGTCTCAGTGTCTTCCTTACGGTGTGACAGTGAGGACAGGACAAGTCTGTCCTGAGGACTTAATGGGCTAACACTTCAATCCATGTAAGGAGTCGGAAAAGAATTCCTGCCCATGGCTAGTGTTCCACGACACCAGGTAAGGTTTGGATGGAAGTCCTGCTTGAATATAAACATAGCTGTATAGAATCGCACTGACTAGGTGACATTAGCAATGACTGGAGAAACCATCCCCTGTTTATGTCATAATGCTAAAGCTGAAGCTGACCTGTCCCCGGGCTTCCCTCGACAGTGAGGTGGGACATGGAAGGATAAGGCAAACTCTTTCTGCCTCTAAGTTTCTTTGGTCAGGGTGTGTTTATCACAGCGATAGAAACCAGTCCCATCCACACACATTCCCTCTGTACCGTGATGGCTAGAGTTTTGTTGGCCTCAGGGTGTTTCCTTTTCCTCTTTGCTTTTCTTTTGGTTTTGGTTTTGTTGTTGTTGTTGTTGTTTTTGGAGGTTTTTTGTTTTTGTTTTTGTTTTCTTTTGAGACAAGTTTTCTCCATATAGCCCTGGCTGACCTGTCCTGGGTGGCCTCGAACTTACAGAGATCTACCTGTCTCTGCCTCCTGAGTGCTAGGATTAAAGGCGTGTGCCACCACACATGGTTTTTTTTTTTTAAACAGTATTTTTGTATTGTGGCACAGGATTTCAGTCTGCATTGGAATTCAGAGTGTGATCGTGTTCTACAGTAGATCAACACAAAATTATTCAAAGGAACAACAACAAAGGAAAAATGAGGGCTGGGGAGGCAGCTCCTTGGGTAAGAACTCTTGTTATGCAGTCATGAGAACCTGAGATCAGATCCTTAGTGTGCATGTAAGAAGCCTAGTATGATTGTGTGCAATCCAAGCATTGATATGGAGTTAAAACAGGAGAATCAGTTAGTCTTGCTACTCCTCAGCCTAGGTGAAAAAAAAAATACAACTGAGAGCTACAGGTTCAGTTAGAAACCCTATCTCAAGGGAATAAAGCAAAAGTCAACAGAGAAAGACACAGTGTCTTCCTGTGGTCTCCACACATAAAGGTATATGAACCTTCACACGCTGGTACACACACACACACACACACACACACACACACACACACACACACACACACACACACACACACGATGCCTAAAGTGGGGGATGTTTTTCAAACAAAACCAGAAATTTGAACAGTTAGTTCAGTCATTTGATACTCAGTATTCATTCAGTAGAATTTCATGAACTTCTTGGATTATCTCAAGCTTTGAGCCTGGGGTTAGAAATAGCTCGGTTTGCACACTCAAGACCCCTGCTCTATGGAGTGCATGCATGCATCAGTGATCATGGCCAACACGTCTATCTCTCATACCTGTGTCCAGCCCTGGGAGGATAGACCCGCATTTAACGTTATTGTACCCATATGACTAATAGCTACCTCCTAGTGGAGCTGATGCGGTGAATTGAAGACACTCAAGAGAGTAGAGACAAGATGGAGCTGCATTCATGTGCACCCCCACTCCTGATACCTGGGAGAGCTCCCACTTACCTCCTCCTTGTTTGAGAAGTGCTCCTCAGAGCTGCAAGGGAGGCCACTCCCCAAAGTTCATGTCCTCTTCATTTCTACTTTTCCCTTTCTCTCCTCTCTCTTTTCACTTCCCAAAGAAATGAATTATGCACCCTATAAGTGTTTACAATTAAAGAAAGAATTCAATTTAATACATCCCCAACTCAGCACACTTGGGTTTATTTACCCTGCCCTCCCTGCTCACTATTAATATTCTTATTGATCTTGCCTCAGAGAAGACAGAAATATTAGCCCCTGTTGTTAACAGGCCAAACAGCTTTAACCTAACCTGAAATCAATCAATCTAGTGATCAGGATCCTGAGCATATGCTATAAACTTTGTTCTCATCTCTACAAAGGACACAGTGCCAACAGAAGCCTGTGGTCCTGTCTCACTACTGAGATACACAGTAAGTGGCCTCAGACCAAGAATGAGCTAGTGATCAATGGAAACAACGCCATTCTCCTGGACTGCCCTTTCTGTCTCCACTGAACTCCCTTTACTGGTGGTACCCGGCTTTCTGAGAAGCATCTCTCATCATGAAGCCGAGCTGGTGTAAGTGTTTTTGCATTGCAGATGTTTTGTGATACAGCAGCATCATCAACCTGCCAAAATGTAAAACTACTGTGTCTCTTGGCAAGAGTCACGCACAGCAAATACTTCTATCCTGTTCTTCCCCATTACTGCCCTTCTTTTCCCATCAGGGAAATGTTCTTTTTTCCAATTATCTAAACTTTTTAAATGATCATGTTTTTTTTAAAGGGGCATGTCCCTGTTATAATGGAATTAACTTCTGTGGGTACATTTGCTTCTGACAGAAAATAGGTTAGTGATATTCAATGTGATGTGTTTCTCCCAGTGGGATACTGTAGGGACAATTAGAAGTGTATCTGATGCTCCTTGGTGCAATTTGAAGGGGAGACAAGGTGTCCAGGGTGAGATTGTAGGACGGGGGATCCAGACAGACAAAGGTGAAGGCCAGATGCTCTGGCCTGTTTTGGGAGGAGGATAGGATCATTTACACTTGGGGCATTTTGAATTTGTAGAAGAGACTTCCAGTACATAGTGTGCTGTGTTTTTTGACCAAGTCCCCAGCTTTGCAAAGCATCAGTGGCTCATACGCATCCTACAGAATCCTGGGCTTTAATGAGGTAGTCTCTGTCTCTCACTAGGCAGTCACTGAATCACGTCTCCAAGGAAATATCTCTACCCACTTGTCGGCTGGTATAGGAGGCAGTCCCAGCCAGGGACCAAGTAGGGAACATGCATCCATCTCCACTTCTGACAGCCAGCCACAGTCTTGACCAATATTTTTATTCTGTGAAATGGTAGTGATCCTAGAGGAGCCATAGCCCCACCAAAAGTGAGAGCGGTGACAGCCCTTGTTAACACACGGAAAGAGGGTCCTCTGCTAGAGTGGGCACTGCCCTCAACTGGCTACTTTAGCTTCTTATTGTTAGATTCTTTGTTGAGTTACAAGTCAAGTTCCATAAAACTCACAATTCTAGCTTTTAGTTGCATTTATTTGGGTTTCCTTTTAACTTTAGAGACATGGTCTTATGTAGCCACAGCTAGACTCGCCCTCACTATAAAGATGACCTCAAACGTGTGGCCTTCCTGCCTCCACTTTCCTAGAGCTGAACCTACAGACATGCACCATCATCTCCAGATACTGCGATGCTTGAGGCTTGGTGGGTGCCCAACAACCACCCTAGCAACTGAACTACATCTCCAGCCCGATGATTTTTTTAGAACATACAACTTAATTGTAACATACTGATAATGTGATGCAACCACTACATTTCTAGGACATTTTCATCACCCCTAAAAGGCATCTCAAACACATGCGCAGTTTCTCCCTAGGGATTTACCTACAGGGGATATTGTGTGTCAGTGAAATTAAAAACATGTTTTATTGTATCTGGCTTCGTAACAGGATGTTCCCAACACTGACATGAGTTCTGGTTTCTGTCAGTACTTCACTCCCTAGTGTAGCTAGAAAATATCCTATAGTGTGGATAGACTATAGCTTATTCATTCTTTTGATGGATAATGGGCTACTTGGCTGTGTCATACATACTTTTTGACCTTTATTTGAGAAGATACAATTCTCTCTTCTGGGAGCTCGAGCCACCACATTACTGGTTAAAGTTACTACCCATGATTCCTATGTAACAGGCAAATGGAATTCGGTAAACATGTAAGAACAGAGCAGGTACTGTTGGATTCAAAATCCGTTTAAAGGCTGGGGTTCCAGTGGTTAGAGGATGGCATGTGTCCAACACCGAGAGAAGCTATTTATATAAAGAATTCCATCATTCCTTATGACAGCTTTCTGATAGGATGTGTATCTGTGTCATCAGGGAAGAAACAAAACAGAAGTTATTCACCCAAGTCTCAATTCAAATCAAAGAAAAATGAGGTTTGCTCAATGTCTATTTTATTATTGTTTTATATATAGATATATACTATATTATTACATTGTATTATATTACATCAATTATATGATATATCAATGTCTAGAAATTAGTGAGGAAATTAAATTATTATGGGGTTTAGGGGATGACATTTTGCTTGGTATAATCCCAGACTGCAAACTTGTAAGAATAGCACACAGAACTTCAACCTATTTTGCCCAGATTTAACTGTCTATGGAATAGGGGGAAAGACAGAAAAGAGAACTTTTCTCAAAAATTTGAAAATAAATTTGAGACACTGTTTCCACGTGCCCTAACTACTGATGTGTTTGTATCCTAAAAATAAACAGTCTCTTACTTAACCCCTCAGTGCTAAAAATCAGGAACTATAATGGCCACTCGGCATTGGAATCTGGGCATACTCTATCCTCAGAGTTCTTCCACTGCTCCAGTAAGAGCCTGTTAAAACTACTTGTATCCTGGCCTAGAACTGTACCCCATTTAGTCATTGTGTGTCTCTCATTTGACCCCCAAGGGTTCATCCTCAAAGAGTTTTCAACTTCACACGCCACTTCGCTCTGACCTCCGTAAAGGACACAGTGCAATTTTGTAGGATGTGGTGCTGAAACCCCTCCTAGTCAGATGTCTGAGTTTCCGTGGGGTTACTCTGGAAGGTTCTTCGCTTGATGGAGTGTGTATTCACTGCATTTAAATGCTTCTCACACAACTTTGGTGAAAACGCTTATGTATCATGCCAGAAGTAAGTCTTCCCAGCCCATTTTTAGATTTAGGATTTACCCAAATGATCAATATGCTAGACAAACGAATCTTGGCTGCAAAATTTGGAACCACAAATTAAAGGAAATGTAAGTTATCACCATCATCATCATGGTCATCATGGTCATCTTCTTCTTCTTCTTCTTCTTCTTCTTCTTCTTCTTCTTCTTCTTCTTCTTCTTCTTCTTCATCTTCATCATCATCAACAACAACAGCAACAACAACAACACACTACTGTCTCTTGATTTTCACATTTTTCTGACTCTGAACAGTTTGAGAAGTTTAGCAAGTTGAAAGATACAGACACGCGAGTCAGGGAAGGATGGAGAGAGTGGGTACATGAGACCGTTTAACTGCAAAGCTTGTTTAACTTCGAGGCACCTTTCGTTGATGGGGAGGAACTGCCCTGTTGTCCTTTCTCTTCCATCTCCCCTCAGTTCATGCAATAAATGCCTCAGTGAGAGGCTTCAAGCAACAGCACAGATCGGCAGAGATGCTGCTGGAGGGCGGTGTGCGCTCACCCGCCCTTTGCAGTAAACAACTTATAATCTCATTTCCTTCAAACGATCTTATTAGTGTGAGACGAAACACCGGCAACGCCAACTGCTCGGTGTCTCATATTTCTCTCACTTAAGAACCAGCTGCAGGACAATCTTAGTGAACTCAACGACTGACACATTATGGGGAAATTATGTTTTTAATCAATCATCTGCCTAAAGCTATGAAAACTAATATTTGGCTTATGGTTACCCAGATGTAATATTATTTAGAAACTTTTTTGTGTGTCCCAAAGCACCTACCAATTTGTACAGGGTTTCTTTCTAATGGTTTTGTCAAAGAGGAAAAGAGCAGAGTATAGAAAGATGTGCACGGGGGAACTGGGGAGGTGGTTCAGTAGGTGAAACTGCTTGAGTTTGAATCCCCAGAGTCTGCATAAATCCAGACGAGCCATTTCTGTTACAAGATGAGACGTGAAGACAGAAGAATCCCTGGGAGCTCATGGCCCAGTTGTCCTGGCATTGGCAGCAGTGAACAACAGGTGACCCTACTTGGAACAAGGTGGAAGGCAAAGGCTGATACAAAGGGTGGCCTTCTGACCTCCACATGTGTGTGGTGGCATGTGCATGCCCACATTCATATATGTGGACATGCATGCAGTATGCACACATATGCAGGTTTTTGATAGACCCAGCTAGGCTAGAAATAAAAAGGAGAGGGGGAAAATAGACCATGTGCTGTGTGAGCAAAAGGAAGATATAGTGAGGTTCTCATAATAAATCTCCAGGCAAGGATAATTAATAGAGACAAACATGTGATAGTGACTGAAGGGCCACTTTGCCAGGACATGTTACGATGCAAAGCATGTATGGCCTTCAAAAGCAACACAAAGAGAAGAGTTAAACTTGGAAAACATGAGCAAATGAGTGAATGGAACTAAAACATACGATGGAAGAAAAAAATTGAGAACAGAAATTGAAAAAAAAAACAGAAAATAATGTAAATAACATAAAATTTAGCCAGGATGACAAATAGCTTTTTTTTTTAAAGATTTATTCATTTATTATATATAAGTACACTGTAGCTGTCTTCAGACACACCAGAAGAGGGCATCAGATCTCTTTACAGATGGTTGCAAGCCACCATGTGGTTGCTGGGAATTGAACTCAGGGTCTCTGGAAGAGCAGTCAGTGCTCTTAACCATTGAGCCATCTCTCCAGCCCCCGACAAATAGCTTTTTAAATAGCATAATACTGCTAATCTCTCAGCAAGAATGATTTGATTTAAAGTGTGTGTATGTGCGTGTGTGTGTGTATGTGTCTGTGTATGTCTATGTGTCTGTGTCTGTGTGTCTGTGTGTGTGTGTGTCTGTGGGTCTGTGTGTGTATGTGTGAGTGTGTGTGTGTGTCTGTGTGTCTGTGTGTCTGTGTGCCTATGTATGTCTGTGTGTGTGTCTGTGTATGTCTGTGTGTGTGTCTGTGTGTGTATCTATGTGTGTCTGTGTGTCTGTGTGCGTGTGCGCTTGCGCTTGCGTGCGCGCGTGTGACTTTGGTTTCCTGTGTGCGTCATTGACCACAGTGGCCAGAAGAGGGCTTTAACTTCCCTGGAGTTGGACTTATATACAGTTTTAAGCTTCCCAACATGGGCACTAGAAACTGAATTCTGGTCCTCTGCCAGAGCAGCAAAACCACTTACCTGCTGAGCCATGTCTTTAGCTGTTTATTGTTTGAAAGGCAATCAGAGAACCTGAGCCAATATGAATCATATGGAATATAGAATTTATTTTATACAGGACCTTGATTTTATCTAATAGAAGACTTGGTAATAATCTGAATAAAGCCATTTGTCAAAATTAGGGTTTCTATTGCTGTATCAAAACACCATGACCAAGGTAACTTATAAAATGAAGACTTTGATTAGGGACTTGTTTATAGTTTCAAAGGGTTGGTCTGTGATTATCAAGGCAGGTGGGTGTGGTGCTGGAGCAGTAGCTGAGAGCTCATAACTTGTCTGCAAGGTGTAAGCAGAGAGAAAGCAGGAGAAGGCCCTACATGTGCTTTCAAGACTTCAAAGCCCACATCAATGACTCACCTCCTTCAGCAAGTCCACACCTCCCAATCCTTCCCAGACAGTTTCACTAACTGGAGACCAAGCATTCAACTATATGATTCTGCAGGGCCATTCTCATTCAAACTGCTACACCATTATTTAAGTGTCTGAAGCCTATGAGGTCATCACTTAGGAACAAACCTAGACCCAAAATGGAAGAACCCAAAGAGACACTGGAACCCCAGAGGACCAGATGTAACACAGGGCAGAGTCACAAACACTAACACTGTGTCTTTCACTACCTCTGAGCATCCAACATCAGTGTCCTGCACGAAGTCCTGCTGTGTTGTGGTATGTTCTCCAACCCAAATAAGCGCATGCAAAGAAAACCCAACTCAATTAATATGAATACAAGTTGCACGCCTAGACTGGGCAGATCTACCACTACACTACTCTACGAGAGATAGAGTATCCCAGCTACGAGATCCCTTATAACTTGCAGTTTCTCTGGGCCATGTGCTTCAGCTCCATCTTCCTTCTGCCTCCTCTTCCTCTTCTCTTTCTCCCCCCCCCCGCCCCTCATTCTTCAGCTCTACTTTCTCTTCCCCTGCACAATCATGGGCTCTTGCCTTTGTTTTACAAGTTAAAATGGGAAGAAGGTTCTGATGAAGTCCTGAGTAAGTGACTAGGCAGTCCTTCTTGGGGAAGCATAATTAGCATCAAAATACAAACAGCTCCAGGGCAATCCACAACACCATTGCCTATTTCTCCAACTGTAAAACACTCAGACTAGAATGAGGACCTGTGAGAGAAGAGGATAAAGTATCAAGAAGAGAACTGATTTGCCCACCAGGACTCCAGTTGGAATTGCACACAACCATGAGACTCACTTATTGTCCAAAGACAATGTTCGTCCTTTGTACATGTTCCAGCTCCATCATTCTCTTAAAATATCACATAGTTTTATTCTTTTTTTTTTTTTATTAACTTGAGTATTTCTTATGTACATTTCGAGTGTTATTCCCTTTCCCGGTTTCCGGGCAAACATCCCCTTCCCTACCCCCTTCCTTATGGGTATTCCCCTCCCCACCCTCCCCATTGCCGCCCTCCCCGACAGTCTAGTTCACTGGGGGTTCAGTCTTAGCAGGACCCAGGGCTTCCCCTTCCACTGGTGCTCTTACTAGGATATTCATTGCTACCTATGAGGTCAGAGTCCAGGGTCAGTCCATGTATAGTCTTTAGGTAGTGGCTTAGTCCCTGGAAGCTCTGGTTGCTTGGCACATAGTTTTATTCTTACCACCAGGAATTTGTGGCTCAAAATTCTTCACCATGACGAAATTTTGTAGATAATGATTATGGGAAAGGGACTGACAATTGAGTTTCTGCTTTCTCTATCCATGCAAGGAGAACAGAGCCTACAAAATTATATTTTCACTATCACTTTATCTCATGCAACTCAGCATGTACTGAAATTAGGCAAAGCAAAGGCCTGGTCGAAGACTTCCACCCAATCCTCCTGGTCGCCTCTATCTTCCTTGCCGGTAAAGATCAAGCAGTTCACCGTGGAATATAAAGGCACCTTCTCAGAATCTGCCTGAAATTGTAGGGTCAGGATTTCAGTCTCTGGCAAGTCTAGGTTGCAAGAGATTTTGGTTTCTGTGAAGACAATTTTTAGATTTTGATGAATCCCTTTCTTCCACTGGAATCCATTTCTCTGCCTCCTTCACCGTTCAGTAGATTCTATGGAGGGTCAGGTATCTCATAAGCATGTGGGCTAGCCCCTGCTCTTGCTTCTATTCCAGATGCCATCAGTTCCCTGGCAGGCAGTTTCTCTTTCTATCATAGCTGGTAGAGATATTATTTCTGACTCTACATAGGCCCGGCGTTGTCTACTGTCACATTTCACGTCTTTAGGCAGAAATAATGGTGTGCCAGTGTTCAAACAGAAAGCTTAAGAAAGGCTCTCAAGGGAAGATGTGACTGTTCCTCAGCCATGGCATTCCGAAGCCACCAGCTGGAGAACAGCTTATGGCAGATGAGAAGCATCTAGAGAGTTCCAGGAACAGGGGAAGCTCACACAAGGTGGGCAGTTATGTAAACACTCTCCAGGGGAAGCTACAAGAATGATTTGATGAGCCTCTCTTCTCCTAGAATTAATTACAATAGTAAAGCCTGACAGCTTGATTTTATATTACAGCTTTTTCCAATTAAATCCCCATTTCTTTCCGTCTTACTACATGCCATCCCACTAATTGGTTTCAGCCTCTACTTTCGCCAGTTGCCAACACTATACTGTTTTGTTTAATGCACTCTACTAAGAGAAAATTAAAAATGTAATTTGTATCCTATCTCATATTGCTTCATTGTTTGGGGGGAGGTTGTGGCAGAGAGAGTAGAGGGAGATCATTGACCAACAAAGTTCAAAGATACCTCCAACGGAATTCAATTTTGCCGTGTGCTGGAAAGTGCTTGCTGAGTCCAGGATAACCTAGCACCCCAGGTCTTTCCTTACTCAGTGCATTCTGGGTATACTAACTATGCACCAAACCCTGTTGCAGATGCTCGAAGGTCTGAGCAGGATCACTGAGTACCCCCAAGAGCATCCCCACCTTCCCCCAATAAGGGCAGAACCACTATTCATGGAAAGAAAGCAAAACCATTTGGTTCCAGTGACCTTTCCCTCAGATGGCTCCCCCTGTGGCAGTGTCACACAAATCATTTCTTAAGTTTACTCCAGTGAATCACTAAGTGCTGGTAGCTATTATGATGCTACAGCCTCCACCGCCATCTACTTTGAAAATTCAGGGTATAAGTGTAGGAAACATGATTAAAGAAGACATGTGTTCTGCTCTGTTAAATGTTAGAAGATGCTTGGTTCAGAGGGGGCTCATGAGCTTCCACTCCTAGCTGAGGAGTTATTGTCGATGGAAACACAAGTTTGACTGAGTGGGTTATGTAAAAAAAGAGGGGCAAGGTGGACAGATGGCTCAGTGGTTAAGAACACTTGCAGCTTTCTCAGTGGACCAGAGTTCAGTTTCCAGCACCTACGTGGTGGTTCAAAAGATCTCCAAAACCAAAAAATGGTAAGTGTTTTGTAAGAGTCAATAATTGTTGCAACCAAGCTGTGGGCAAACAGTTCTGGTGTATCACATTTACATATATTACACACACACACACACACACACACACACACACACACACACATATATTTACATATATAATTAGATATATTTCTATCGTTTTAAATGAATGAAAGATTTAAATTTTTCAGGACTTAAATGAGCCCAGCTTCATGGAGGTCAGCTAAAGTTTGCTGAATGGACAGATGCAAAGACGAAACATGAAGCGATCCTCATGGCTCTCATAACAGCGAGGATTAGAACATCACATGGAGCAGAAATGGACATTTATTTTTGTGTTAACTTATCTTTCATGAAGGCCTCATGCCTTTTCTGACTTAGTCTGTGCAACCAACTAATGTTGCAAAACCAAGGTACAGACATCACACTGCGCTCCGAGGTAGGAGTCAGAGCCAAATCCAGGCCACAGAGACCACATACACTTCTCTTCCCTGCTCACATGCCCAGATGGGTCTAAGTGTAAAGTCACTTGACCTTCCTAATGATAAGTAGCCCTTAATAATAATTGTGTGCCTAGCTTCCTCTAAGCAGGTGACCTAAGGCTTGCACAACAATGGCAGATGAAGAAAATGAGGTAATCAGGAAAACATACAGAGCTCAGGTGTCTGTTGGGTAGAACTAGAGATTGAGCTGGACGGTCGGCTCCAGAGTATATGTCTTTAACAACCACCTCCTTCTGACCCTTGTCTATGAACACGGAGTTTATAGATGCCTGCTTCATACATGTAGGCGTCTACCACAGTTGATGTACATCCACGCTCCCATTAATGCCTTTCTTCTTCCTTTCCACTATAAGTTGTTTCCTTCAAATTATATGAAGAAAAATTAGTTGAATTGTTATCAAATTGCCAAATAATGAGGTTGATGTGTGTCAGATACATTTATTATGTAGGAAAGGATTCCGACCCGGTTCTCTTTCTCAGTTCTGAGGCAGAGCATTGTTAGAAGGAAATGTGCTTTGTGGTTCAGAGGATGAAACTGTGGTTTGTATTGATTTTGGTCAGACAGCCAGTTAAGAATGTCTTTAATTACTTGCTCCTAGGCGTTCTGTTTGATTTAGACAAACTTGGTCCCTTTCTTAACAGGAAAGCTTTCTCAATTCATTTCTATCGATGGTAGGATGATCAATAGGTAAATGTGCTTCTCAGTAATATATAATGCTTGTTTAGAAGATTCGATAATTCAGGATAATAAAATACTTCCACTGCCTGTCTCATCAATAACAGTCATTCTCAATGGAAGGTGACTTTGCTCCTAGGGGTTGTTGGGCGATACTGATGATCTTACCAGGGCTGAAGTAACCCAGAGCTCAGGGTTCTTCTGAAGCACATTACAATGATCAAGACAATTTTTATTTGTTACTGTTCCTATTGCCATTATAAACCTGACAGAAAAAGTATTTTAAGGGAGAAAGGGTTTATCCTGACTTACACTTTGAGGGAATCTTTCCATCAAGGTGAAGAAGACATGATGGGAGGCCTGTTGTTGACAAGGCCTGGTCATATGCTACAATCAAGATGCAGAAAAAGGCGGGTGCTGATGTTCATTTCCTCCTCTCCTATATATGCAGTCCAGGACCCCACTCCATGAAGCAGTGCCCCCCCCAATTCAGAGTGGGTCTCCCAGCATCAATAAAACTAATCTAGAAAATTCATGCCAGAGAGGCCCAATGTTGGTTTTCATCATAATCTGAAATACCAAGTTGATAAACCAAATTAAACATCACATGCTCCTCACAAAATAATGACTGGGTTCAAAGTACCGGTGGCAGGGCTGGAGAGATGGCTCAATGGCTAAGGACGCATGCTGCTCTTGTAGAGGATAAAGGTTCAGTTCTCAGCAGCTACATAGTGGCTCATGGGAAGGGGTAAGTCCAGTTCTAGTACATCCAACAACCTCTTCTAAACTCCAAGGGAACCAAGCACAGGTGTGGTACACAAACATACAAACAGAAAAACACTCACACACATAAAATAAGATAAACACATCTGAAATGATTTTTTGTTTCAGTGGTGCCAAGGCTGAGAAAGTCCTATCTATTTATTTATTTATTATTTATTTATTTATTATTTATTTATTTATTTCCCCCTCCACCCTTCCAATTTATAATATTACCAACAAAAGGCAAATAGAAATAAGAAAATATTAATTTCACAGTGCAGAAAATACTTCACAGTAACAGCTTGATCTTGATGTCTGCCCTATTATCAATTGAATCATATCGAAATGAATTATGATAGTTTATTACTTAAAGACAGTGCTGAGGTTAGCATTATCCATCGGAAACTTTACTGGCTCTATTTATTTTGTGCAGACATTCTTGTACAACAAGAATGTACTTCTGGGACTCTGCAGTCTTGGCATCAGCATAACAACCTTGCTTCTCAACCTTAAGACAAGTGGCTCCTCAAGCACCAGTGACATCTACAGCTAACAAGTTTATGGCTGTGGGCAGATCATTTGAATTCCATGCTTTATAATGGAAATGGTAGAAAAATATTTGAGACATTAAGGTAATGGTATCCAGTAAAGCGCATTATACCCCTATTAAATATAGCATGCTATCTTGAAGAAGGTTTTACCAGGACATCTATATTGCACGAGAAAATAGACACTTCAAACGGTCACGGGAAATTGCCCAATAATGTTTAAATGCTTAATAACAAGCCCTAAAATAGTTATGCCCGAGTCAATTCGATCCAAGACTTAGCTATTCTTTCCTAATCAAAGACAATTACATGAATTAGAGGCTCATGATAAAATCCGGGAGTTGGATGATGGTACTGCATCTGGGGCTGCCTCAATTATCAAAGTTGCACAGCTCTCGGAGATGGAACAACAGCTCGGTACGTTCTGCATGAGGTCAGAAAACCAGAAATAGAGATGAGAAGGGAGTGCGTATGAAACCATCTTTCAATCAAGCAAAACCAAGCAGAAGAGAAGAAGTATTTACATCCAGAATCATGGGAGAGCATTGTTCTCTATGGGTTCTGTTGTATGAACTTGGTTATGTTTGAAAAGGACACAAACATATTTTGCTAAAAGAAAGCCCGTGTTGAATAACTAAAAGCACGGAACTGGGACAAACTGTGAGCATGTGAGTGTGAATGTACATGTGGGTATACATGCAAATGCATGTGCATGTATCTATGCGTGCACATGTATATGTGTGAGCACAGGTGTGTGTGTGTATGTGTGTGTGTATGTGTGTGTGTATGTGTGTGTATGTATGTGTATGTGTGTATGTGTGTGTATATGTGTGTGTGTGTGTGTGTGTGTGTGTGTGTGTGTGTGTGTGCACAAGCACCTGCGTGTGTGCAGGTTTGCAAGCCAGAGGTCAAGCCTGGATGTTTTTTTCAGTTGCTCTCCATCTTACTTTTTGAGACAGGGTCTCTCACTTCTGCCTGGAGTCCATCAATTCAGCTAAGCTGACTGGATTACAAGCCCCAGGGCCCTGTCTCTGACTCCCCAGAAGTGAGTTCCCAAGTGTTGGCTTGGCATTTTTAACATGAGTGATGGGGACTGAACTGGGCTTCTTGTGTTTGTGTGGCAAACACTGTGCTGGCTGGGCTATCTTCCTGGCTCAGAAAAAGCAAATAACTTTTTAACACACATAAAATGCCCAAAGGAATAACTTTGATTATGTAATTTGATTTGTCTAACTGCACCCCACTGCAGCATTGTTCTCAACTCTGAATCACCCTCCCCCACTGTGGGCACAGACAGCAAGTGCCCAGGCCTTCCTCACACCCCTTCCAGCCACCACCACCCCTTGCTTTATGCTTACCTCTCCACAAAAACCTCTTCTCTGCACTAGTGCTGGGCCCTGAGATGTGAACCCTCTCTTTCTGGCCGCCCTTGTTTTTCCTTTTCTGCAGAAATCTTCCCTGGACTTCCTCTACCTGGATCCTAGCCAGGTCAGCAGCTGCTCTCCCCAGAAGCCTTATCTGGAAGGATGCCATCCCTCACTGGGGTTCCCACTGACCATCCAGGTACTTCTCTGGTCACAGTTTGATTGTATTCTAGATAACTTTGTCCACAGCACCTCCTCCCACACAGCACCATCACTCAGCACGAAAGGGAGAGAAGCAGGCCACCCTTATTCTCATTATCCACAGAGCAGGTGCTGTACACCAAGGGTCACTCACACCCTTCACTCTTCCACTTCCTGCAAAACTCTGGGAACTTGGAGAACCCATTTTGGAGTAAGGGAAACTGAGGTTCAAGGAGGTCTATTATTCTTTCTCAACTCCTTATGATCACAGCCCCTCTAACCTGCCTAGGAGTTATACATAAATACTCAGAGAGTGCAGAATGATGTATATAACCTGACTATAGCTTGCCTGGATACTTGCAGTGCTGATACCAAGAAAGCAAAGTATATAGCATGACCTTAGCATCAGTACGTGGAAGCCAAAGAGCTCAACTCCTTTTGGCATTCCTGGAGCATTGCCCAGGACACTAGATGAGCCCAGGCTGACCAACAATCTTACCTAACCCTCAACCTCCTGGGTCTCTTCTCAGAAGCAGATTCACTCAGGAACTCATGGGCAGAGCCATCTTTCTACCGTGTGCAGAATAAGAGAGTGGCACGCTCTGGCATTTGCAGCTGCACATTTGTAAATGGGTAGAAAAGTCGCCTTAGACTCACACTTCCTTTCAGGATTGCATTATACCAAATGCAGCCATGATTAGGGGTGATAGCTTCACCCCACTTCTCTCTCCATTGTAACTCTCTCCACTGATGGCTCCCGTGCCAGCCCTGTTGACCTCGTAGCCATCTCACAAATGCACTGAGCATTCTTGAGCCTAGGTCACACCGGGATTATTCCCTCTGCCAGAATAGAATCACAGCTACATGACCATATTCTCTTCCCCCTGTTCAGATGTTAGCTGGCATGATGAGGACTTTCAGTGCACCCATTTGAAAATGCTCTTTTACCATCATACCCTATCATGCTCAAGACCCTGCACCTGGTCTGTTTGATTTTACACAACTTTCTAAGTTTGTCGTGTCTTTCCTTTATTCCTTCTTCCATCCACTTACTCCCTGTGAGAACAATAATTATTGTATCTTTTTTTAAAATCACTTTCCTAAATACATACAATGTGTACTCTGTAAATAACTGTTGATTGTATCAATCTTCTCTGCACAGCTCCTAAACTTGGGACATCTTCTTCATGAATGCATGTGCACCCCTCCCCTGACTAAATCCGCATGCTGCCAAGAGTGGGTGCCACTCAGAAACAAAGGAGGCACTTCACCCCCAGGAATGGCATTAGTGTCCTTTGAAAAGAACCCCATGGCTCTGAGTTACGTCACTCAGATGATACTTTTCTAGTTCCATCCATTTGCCTGCAAAACTCAGGACGTTCTCGTTCTTAATAGCTGAGTAGTATTCCATTGTGCAAATGAACTACATTTTTTTTTATCCATTCTTCTGTTGTGGGACATCTGGGTTGTTTCCAGCTTCTGGCTATCACAAACAAGGCTGCTATGAACATAGTGGAACCCATGCCCCTGTGGCATGGTGGGGCATCTTTTGGGTATATGCCCAAGAATGGTATTGCTAGGTCTTCAGGTAGATCTATTTCCAATTTTCTGAGGAACCGCCAGATTGATTTCCAGGGTGGTTGTACCAGTTTGCAATCCTGCCAGCAATGGAGGAGTGTTCCTCTTTCTTCACATCCTCACCAACATGTGCTGTCACCTGAAGGTTTGATCTTAGCCATTGTGATGGGTGTGTACTTACTATAAGTGGATATTAGCCCCCCCAAAAAAGTACAGAATACCCAAGACACAGTCCTGTCGCTTCTGTCTCCATCCTGCAGAAAGGAGTGACACCACGACGTTCTTCTCAAAGCAGTTTATTCAGGAACCTTTCTTTCTGCATGCAAGCAGCATCTTTCTTTTCTTCTCTCTCTCCTCAGCCCCCGAGCACACTCCCTTATATCCTCCCTCAACTCCGCCTCCTCCGTCCAGACTGCGTAGTCTCAGTTCATAGGTCCACGTCACATGGCCTGATCTTGCGTCATGGTGCGCCTGCGCAGCTCTCACAATGGACGTGGCTAGTTTCAGGTGTGTGAGGAAGTCAGGTGCCAGTCATGAGACTTAGCTGCAGTCCTAGGCGCCATCTTGGGACTGCCGCCACACCCGCTCCTCACACAGTCCACAGAACTCAAAGAGATTAACAAGCTGAAGGGCCCAAGTGAGGATGCCTCGATCCCACTTAGGAGGGACAAGAAAGCAATCACAGGAGGGAGGAGGGAGGAGGGAGGAGGAGGAGGGAGGAGGGAGGAGGAGAGACCTGAGGGGAAAGGGGACAGGGAGGGAAGAGGGGAACATGATCTGGTATTGGGTGGGAGGTAAGAACTGAAGCCCTGAGGGCCACCAGAAAGAGTGGAAACAGGCAACCTCAGGAGGTAGGAGGTGGGGGGACCCTCCAGAATGAACCAGAGACCTGGGAGGTGACAGAATCTCAGGATTCAAAGGGAGGGACCTTAGATGAAATGCCCTACAGTGGGGAGAGGGAACTTGTAGAGCCACCTCCAGCAGAAAGATAGGGCATCAAGTGAGAGATGGGGTTGCCACCCCACAGTCAAAAATTCTCTGACCTATAATTGTTTCTGTCTGAAAGAATTGCAGGGACAAAAGTGGAGAATAACCTGAGGAAAAAGAGGTCCAGAAACAGGCCCACAATGGAATCCAGCTTAAGGGCCCCAAGGCCTGACACTATTACTGAGGCTATGGAGTGCTCACAAGAAAGGACCTGTCATGACTGTCCTCCAAAAGACCCAACAAGCAGCTGAAGGAGTCAGATGCAGATATTTACACCCAACAATGGACAGAAGCTGCTGCTGACCCCTGTGGTTGAATTAGGGAAAAGCTGGAGGAAGCTGAAGAAGAGGGTGATCCTGTAGGAGGACCAGCAGTCTCAGTTAACCTGGATCCCTGAGGTCTCTCAGACACTGGATCACCAACACATGTACAGCAGAGGACTGCTGGGCAGGGCTTCTGTCAGAGAGGACACAGCTAACCCTCAAGAGACTGGAGGCCCCAGGGAGTGGAGAGGTCTGGTGGGGTAGAGGGTGGGAAGTGGGGGGGCTGGGAATGTCCTCGTGGAGACAGGGGGTGATGGGGAAGAGGTATGGGATGTGAAACAGTCAGGGGTAGACAGGGAGGGGATACAATCTGGAGTGTAAAAAAATTAAATAAAAATTTTTAAAAGAAAAGAAAAGAGCCCCATGATGACAGACAGACCCTATCTGTCCTCCTGCCTTCTGGTGTGTCCACGGCACTCACTCTTTCTGCTACCTGAGGATGACCCAAGAAGACCGCCCTCGGCACTGGATGCCAGCACCATGATTTGGAGCTTTTAGCTTCTAGAACCTTTGAAGACAAACTTCTGTTGTTATAACTCTTACAGCCTGTGGTATTCTACAGTAGCAGCACAAACAGATCATAGGATACCTGGCAGATTCAGGTCTTTCTTTTAATCTTAGAAATAGAAGCTAGAATGAGGTTGTATATTCGATTTTTAGTGCTGCCATGGAAAATTACCATGAGTCTGGTAGCTTAAGAGAAGACAGTTTCGCTCTTTAACTTGTGGAGGTCAGAGTTCAGAAGGGGGTTATGGGGGCTGAAGTCACACAAAGCCCGGCTTACTCTGGAGCCCAACGGAGGCTGTTTACAGCCTCAAGGATGGCTGCTCTCCTATAGCTCCTGGTTATATTGATGCCATCCAGAAATTCCGGGAAACATTTTTATCTCGTGATCCTTCGTCCCCTCTGCAAGACTCCTCTTGCAGTTAAAGGTTGATAGGATTTGGGAATCGGCATGAATATCTTTGGAGAGGACAGAGTGTTGGTATCCCCAGCAAAAAGTATTTGCATTTTTTTGCTTGAAAATGACTCGATTAATAATGGAATATTTATAGTATGCAAAAGAGTAACAAGTAAAGCCTCCCTCCTAAACAAGCAGACAATATATTGCTGTCTGCATTTGGCCTTCTCCCAACATACGGGAAAATAAAACCTTGAACGTGCCGCATCCTACTGACCTCCTGTGTCTTCTCTTCTCATCCCCTTCAGAGTCTCCACTGCCCTACGGCAGATGGGTGTACAACTGTGAGTTGTTTCCATCTCTACAATAGCAGACATTCTATTGGTTCTGTGTGTTTTCAACGTTTATATAAATAATATAATATCGTTCATCTCAAAGTTGCACTCGTTAGCACTACACAGATCTAGTCAAGGCTTCCATGAAATTCCAAGATTTTGGATTATTCATTTCTCCTCTTGTATGGAGTTTCCTCTAACCTGTGCGAACTAACAAAGCACTGAGCACTGGTAGGTGTAGGCCTCTACCAAAACGTGAGCTTCTCAGACAGAGAATGGGTCGAGTGGAGCCGGATTGCTGTATGCAGTAAGTGGCCGGGAGCCCATTGGCCTCTCCAGCAGTGGGAGTCCCCATCCCCATGTGTCCTTGCTAGCACGTTTGTCAGTCACCTTAAACACATGCGTGTGATGGGTTCCGCAGTTTCACTCTGAAATTCACTTATTTGTATAAGGACTTGGTAATATTTTTACATGTCTCTCGGCTCTGAGGGATTTCTCCTCAGAGAATGGCCATTTGTTTTCTCTTCCTCATATGTCTATTGGATTTGCCCTTTATTTTTCTTTTGTAGGTCGCATGCCATCCAATCTGGCCTCCAACTCACTAGGCAGCTGCTAGCTTATCTTGAATTTTTGATGTGCTTGCCTTTAAATTCCTGGATTCTGGAATTACAGGTACGCCTTACCACCTCGATCTATGTGGTGATATGACTCAAACCTAAAGTTTGTGTCCACCAGGAAGGTGCTCTATTCAACTTCATTTTATTTTACGCATGTGACTATTTTTCTTGCATGTTTGTATGTTTACCATGTGCATACCTGGTGTCCTTGAAGGTCAGAAGAAGACATCAGGTACCTCAAATGTGGAGGTACAGACAGCTGTGATCAGCTCTGTGGATGCTGGGAGCTGAACCCAGGGCCTCTGGAAGGGCAACAAGTGCTCTTAGCCACCGAGGCAACTCTCCAGCCCCTAAAACAGACACTCTTCATAAGTTCTGCCTGTTGATGCTTGTGTCAGTTACATAGATCTCAAACGCTCCTTTATGTTTTCACATGTTTTTGCTGCCTCTTTGCCCAGGAGTTAAAATTTTTGACTGTGCAACCTACCACTTCTATCCGTGGCCTGTGCTTTTCCTATTGCTAAAAAGAAATCTGTATGAATCTGTTCTATAACATTTTCATGAAGTCACGTCACCTGCTGCCTTCTAGTACTTTCTGTCTTGTGTTTGATGCTTATATATTTTACAACATGCAAATTAGCCATAACATGATGGAAGTTTAATGTTTCCACCTGTAGGATGGCAACAGTGATGTGATATAATGTTTCGTTACCTTCCTCCAAAGTGAACATTCACTATTGGATTAGTGTCACTGACTAGTCTAATTTAAAACTGCCTCTGCGGTGTACCAAGCTGTCACAGACTGTGGCTCTGTGCCCAGGCCGCCTGCCTCACTTTATTGGCCTTTGTGAAAGCCAGAGCTTTACTACTTTCTTCAATGTGTGTTGTGTGCTTTGGTATCAGGAGGCGACTTTAGGGGCTGGAGAGAGCGCTCACTGCTCTTGTAGAGGTTCAGATTCAATTCCTAGCACCTATGGTGGGGATGCTCTACCACTACCTATAATCCCAGCTCCAGCAGATCTTCTGGCCTCCACACGTACCTGCACACATGCATACACACACACACACACACACACACACACACACACACACACACACACACACAAAACTAAAAATACATATCTTTTAAAAAGACAAATTTCATCATCATCCCGACAGCCCTACTTTAGGAAACTTTCTTGACGTCTTTCTTGACATATTTCTGTCGTTCTCTCTTATATGTGGCTTTGGGATCAGCTTGTCAAATTCTGTGGAGAGTAGTTAGCACTTCAGATTTTTAGGTTAGCCTTGAAGTGATCAAAATAAGGTGGCTTCTTCCTAATGCCTGTGATAAGCAGAAGCTTAGATCTCTATGGACATCTTTCAATAATATTCTATGAAGTTTAGTGAGGCTTTTCAATGTGTGTGTGTTGCATATGTGTAAATATATATATGTATAATATGTGTGTGTGGTACATGTATGTATTGTAGTGCATGTGGGGGTATATTGCATGCTGCATTATGTATATGTGTGTATATATATGTTTACCATGTTTATGTTTGTGTGTGTGTGCATGTGTGTGGGATACATGTGGGGGGTGCATGTGTGTGTCTATGTAGTGCATGCATGTGTGTGCACAGCTGTTTGTGTGTGCTGCCTTATGAACACTCATACAGGTGCCAAGGAGAATCAAGTGTCCTGCTCTGTCATTCTCTGCCTTATTCCTTTAAGACAAGGTCTCTCACTAAATCCAGAGGTCACTAGTTGTCAGCCCAGCAAGCCTCATTAATCCTCCTGTCTCTGTACTGCCCCTACCTAGTGCAGGCATGGGTCATAGGTACACGTGGTCATGTTCAATTGTTTTTGAATCTTGAGGTTGGAGTCCTGAACTCAGGTCTCAGGCTTACACAGCAAACACTCTCACTCATAGAGACATCTCTCAAGCTTCAAAGTCTATTTTTTAATTACACTTTCTAATAGTTCCTAGAACATACAACAGCATTAGTTTCTATATTTATCTGTCCATCAACTATTCAGAACTGTTCTGACTTTCCATAGACTTTTCTGATTCATTCAAACCTTCTGTGTCAAGAGAAGTTTGACTGCAAAGAATGGGATTTTTTACTTTTGCCTTTTTACTTCACTTTATTTATTTTTTCTTATTTTACTGCACTGACTTAGACTTTTCTGTGCCTTGCTGAACAGAATGGAGAGTGAATGGAAGGAATGCAAGTCTGAGCCCTAACTTCAAAGTGAACTTGTCTAATGCCCTGGCTCTTACACCAGCTTCTCTGTAGGCTTCAGGCAGGGACTTGGAGCTAATGATTCTCTTGCCTATTCCTAGATTATTATTTTGCATAGAACAAATGAATGTTGAATTCTGAAAGTGACTGTGTTCTAGTTGAGCGTCGTAGGAGGAGGGTGTACCTAAAGAGTGAGCTCTGAAGCTGATACCTGACCCCTTTCAGACTGCAGCTGGCATATTCTTGTCAAAGGCACACAATTCTCACATATGGTGTCAGAGGCAGTCCTGCATCCCTTGAACCTAAAGACTACAGCAAGTGTTGGGTTTGGTCTCAGGTAGATAGATAGATAGATAGATAGATAGATAGATAGATAGATAGATAGATAGAATCAATGTTAGATATATTACAGATAAATAGAATAGGTGTTAGATAAATAGATAGATAGATGATAGATTGATAGATACATAGATTCAATGTTAGATATATTATAGATAGAATAGATGATAGGTAGATAATGTTAAAATTAAAACATATTTAAAAGTATTTCTTGATTAACTTTTAAACAATTTTAAGCTCAATCCATGTCAAGGTAAACAATACCTATATTTTAAAACCAGGGACTGGAGAGATGTCTCAGTGGTTACATGTGCTATTCTTACAGAGAACCTAGATTAAATTCCCATATTAGGCACTTCACAACCACCTGTAATTCCCATTCCAGGGGATACCCCCCCCGCAACACACACACCTAAAAGTAAATCTAAAACTCAGCATATTCTGCAAACTCAATCCAAGTAGACTATATACATATAAGATAATCCTATTTTTACATGTTACAGTACCTGAAATTTGTTTCTTTCTTTTTTGGTTACCCAATAAATTCAATCAGAGTTCCTTATAGGAGCATGGCTGCTGGGTTGTTTACAGGAGCAAGATAATTTATCAGTGACCATAGCACTATAGAAAATGTCTCCCTCCCTCCCCTAGTAACATTAACTACCTACCGATTCTCTGGAACCCCTTCCTACTCTGAGACAGAGTGTTGGTAAATACAATCTTTGGCGAGTCTTGTGGAATTCACTGTATGTGTGAAGGTTTCAAGAGTGTGATGGCCATGTCCGGCTTGGAAGACAACATTCTGCTACACCTCGCCCTTCTTCTGACTCTTAAATTCTTCCTGCCTCTTCTGCTACATATGTCCTTGAGCTTTGGAGGGGACATAAAACAGTTCCCTTTGGGGATGAGCATTGACAGGCATTTATCCTCAACACTTTAATGATTTCTAGGCCTCTGCAATGGCAGCTGCCCACCGCAGTAAAAACGTTCCTTGATCAAAGTTCATGGCACAAATCTATGAACATACACAAATATTTAGAAGGCAACTTGAAGGGCATATCATATGCGTTTAGCATTATAATGTTGTTGCTAGCTCAGAGAGCATATATTTACAGCCATGGGCTTTTGGGAACTTCTGAGACCCCTTCTAGGGAGTGCTCCTCAAGTCCAATCATCAAGTGATTGGTTACCTTCAAAACAGTTATGTCATTACCAATGGCACATCCTGTTTTGCCAGTAGCTTGCAGGGTCCTTATCTGAAAAAGACTGTTGGTGACAGTTGTGCCCCAGCGGTTTACAGAGCACTTTGTGGCATGATAAAAGCTCACCAGTAGGAAGGAGGCTCCAAACTTAATTCAGCTTGGCTATTCTGTCTTGCAACCAAAGTGTGGGATGTATTCAGCAATGGGGACTTAACGCCTGGCTCTAGTTGGTAATCAACAGCAGAGGCAATAACCTCTATTGTTTTTGGATTCTTAGAGGCCTCCCTGGCCAACAACACAAGGGGGTGGAGGGTAGCCCATCCCTGACAGTGTGTTTTCCTTCTGACTTCGGAAAGTGCCTGTTGGTCTGTTTTGGAAAGACCTTGATACATAGCCAGGGTGTCCTCTAACTTGAGATCTTACTGTACTTCCGTGCCAGCTTCTACCACAATCTCTCTTAGAAAGAAGAGAGTCAAATAACCGACCGTCATCCTGTAAGTTGGAATCTCCTCAGATGACATTGTAGCCATCTTAGCTTGTGTCAACAGACTCTGTGATTGTTTACTCCAGCAAAAGAACAGCATGATGCAGTTCTCCGGTGGCGTCCCTGTGGCTAGAGGACACACGACCATGTGATTCCATCACTTCTCTGTCCGTTAAAAGTTTGCATACGTCTCTGGCCTTCCATCCTCTCTCTGGGCTTTCATTTCTCCTTTTTCGTGACTGTTAATGAAGAAGAGGCAATTACACATCTTAGCGAAACTTTAGAAAGGAAACACACAAAACCACAGAGACAGGAAGTGGATCAGCAGTTGTCAGGGGCTGAGGCGTGGAGAAGTTTTCTAAAAAGTGTGGAAAAGATTGCTGATGGGTACGGGGTATCTTTTGAGTGCCGTGAACATATTTTGAAATTCATAAGCTCCGAGAATATAAAACCACATGGAATTCTACAATTCTAAGGGGTGGATTTTATGATCATACTTTTATCTCAACGGAAAAAAGATGGAATGATGGGTAGTTAGATGGTTGATAGATGATAGATAGGTGATCGATAAATACTAAAAGGTAGTTAAACAGACAGAGAAGCCCAGTCTGGAATGACTCTTTCAGAAAAGCCAAAGTAAAAAAAAAAAAAAAAGAAAAAAGAAAAGCCAAAGTAGCCGCGGGCCTCCAGGCAAGCCTCACCAGGATGACTTTGGCTATCTGGATCCTGCCTGTGCCTCCTCCCAGTTCTCTCTGTGACTTTTGCTGCATGGAAGAAATGCATTGATGAAGAGAGGCAGGATGGGGATGTCACTCAGGGCTCTCTGAGAGGGAAGAAGGTATTTCCACTTCCCAGAGCGTGGCATAGAGACGGAACAGCAGCCAGAGCCTCTGCGTTGACTCCTAGCAGCAGGCGGTGATTGCTAATTAGAGAGGAAAGCGTGCTGTTGTCATTTCAAGAAAACAAAACACAAAGCCAAATGTTCGCTCATAATCACTCAGCAAAAAAGGCACGGATGGTCAGGCTGAGCCACCCCAGGGGCCCAGGCCATTAGCTAAGGGGTGAAGGTCTTAGATCTGCAGATGTCAGATGAGGCATCCTCACACGTGTTAATAGACAGATGGAGCTGGACAGCCCGCAGCTCTGAGGCTGGGCTAGAGATGGCTCTGTCTCCCTGTAGTTTCCAAATCGCACTCCTGTAAGTGCGCACAGAAAGGTGGTGAGCACCTTTCTGTTTCCAAGTCTCTGAAGCAGGAATCATCATGGCCATGGACCAGGTCTGATGATGGTTTTAAATAGAACTGTGCTTTAGGACTGGGCAGAGAGCAATGTGGGCAAGGACAGCATACATTTCTGGTGACGAAGGGTAAGCTCTTCTAAATTACTTGGACTTCTCATGGATCTTGCCCTACATGTAGTCATTGCTTGAGTAATTATCCCCTGACTGTGAGCAGAAAAATAAGCAGCTTTAGCCAGCTTGTCTCAGCTGAGCAATAGAACAGCCCCGGTCTTATGAAACAAGATGGTTTATCTAATAAGAGGAGTTGCTATAATTAGTCAAAACTAACTGCTTTTTTTTTTCTGAGATAATTTCTCTACATACTTTTTTTTAAACATAGCACAGCCATGGCTTCGGGAGTTTATTTTGATTACTCTATTAGCTGGGTCACTAATTAAGTAGATTGATTTGAAGGAATTTTATCAAGATCATGCAAATAACATAGGCATCCTCTGGGACTTGTTGGCAAAGGCTTCCTAAAACGCAATGTCTCTGTGGCAGTGATAGCTGGTCACTGTGGGAAGGGGGACCTTCTCCTACCAAGAATTCCCTCTCTTCCAAGACTGGCCTCCTGCTCCAAATTCAGCTTCTCCTGTCTTCACCCCCATGAGTCCTGCATGGAGATTTGTGTCCAAATTGTAAAGCATGTATTTTAATAATAGTTTAAATGCCAACCTCTGGAATTCTATGTTGGGTGTCTTCAGTTTATGGGAGGATTATTAGAAATAATGCTTCTCTCTTCAGAATCATGGCAAGTAGAGAACAAGGTAGAGACCAAAATCGTGGTATACTGGGAGTTGGCATACCAAGTCCTCTCTGCTTTCTGACTTTACCCAAAAGCAGGATTGTGGGAAGAGATACTTCTTCCCAAACTTGCCAGACTAAAGCCCAGAATTTGGGGGATTCCACAGTTCACATATGACTTGTGGATGATAAAGAAAGAGTAGGCTGAAATGGGATGGGGCTTGGGATGGGAAAACAAGATGGGAATCAAGAGAGGCTGCCCGAGGGCCAACTTCCAAGCCAGAGACTTTCAGATCCCCCTATGACTCTAGAAACCTCTTCAACTCTACGGCTTGCAATTAATACCTGGCAAAATCTGGCTTTCCCTGCGGCCAGTCTAGGGTCCCTATCAGACTGAGGTATCGCCTGTTGGACTGTCGGTCAGATTTGCCATGTGTAAAGAGAAGGGAGCGTTTTTGTGACCGTGAGTCAGAGAGTTTGGGACCATGGCAAAGAAAAGTGAGGTTCAGTGGCAGAGAAAAATCCCCTCAGAAGCTCACACTGGAGAAGGCGTCATCCATCCTTCCCCATGGTTGTCAGAAGCTCACAGAGGAGAAGGCGTCATTCATCGATCCCCGTGGTTGTCAGAGGCTGCTCCTCCATGCCCACAGCTGCCACCATGTCTCAGAAGGAAGGAGGGAGCCATGGCACAGTCATCCTCATGTTTAATTGAAGAAACACAGGGATGGTTTGGGTGACATGGCCTACCTCAAGGTCACAACCTAACAGTTTATCAGTGTCATGGCCTCTAAGTCGGGAGAAAGCCTTCCTCTCTAAAGATGTCAGTCTTCCTGTAGCCTGCTCGACGTTCATGTTTTTGCTCCCCAAATAATCCACACTCAACTAGACTTTTAGACCCCCTAACTCTACTGACCCAGTTAGCTTCTGTTAGCTTCCCAAAGCTCATGGACCTAACTAGAAGATTTGATTTTGAGTTCCAAAGAGAAATTAAAAAAAAATAAAGTAAAAAACAAGAAAAACAAAATTAAAACAGAAAAAAACCCTGTAAGACTGGGTGTAGTGTTTTCATTTACTGCTTGATATCTTCTATTTCCTCAGAGACAGAGCAGTGCGAAGGGGAACCCCTTCCCAGACGCGGACTTCCATGCTCTAGTGGGTCATGGTTGATTAGAAGCTGAGTCACAGGCAATTACTGCTGCTAATTAAAATCTGCAAGTAAATCTCTTTCTAATTGAAGGAGAGCGTATCTGAGGATGTCTTTAAAGTAAAACTTTCTACTCATTTACATTTAGATGTGAATGGAAGAAAGGGGGCAGCATATGTACCCCACCTTGGTCATCTTGCTGTAAAATTATGCTAGCTCTAAATAGCTATAGTATTGTTCATGTTGTCCTTGAGACCTAGACATATCTGAGGCGGAGTAGTCTGTCACCTGTCATATGAATGTGACTGAATCATTGTAATAGGCACACAGAAACCCAGGTGTTGTGCCTACCTACCCTTTTTGCTACCCCAAAGCCCCAGCCTCTCTGTACTTCAGTTCATACTTGTGAAAAAAAATGACTGGGTCATACAGCCTACCTCTTAGGCTGCTAGCAAAGATAATGGTAAAGGGGGCCTGACCTGCCACTTTCAAGTGGTGAATTTTCAAATGCAACAGCAAATGTGTCTGCAGAGCAAAAGCCTCCAAGTGAGCCTGACACCAACAGATGGCAGTGCTAGGGTCAGCTACGAGGAGGTAAGAAGAAGCTAGAGAGCCTTTGACATCTACTCTGTGGGCCATGAAGGTTGGGCATCTTTAGGCTGGGTGTGTGTGTGTGTGTGTGTGTGTGTGTGTGTGTGTGTGTGTGTGTGTGTGTGTGACACAGTGCCAATCTTGCTGCAGCATTCGATTATTTCTGCCATTCTGGACCGTGGGAGTGGGAGGGGCCTGGACTTGTGTCCAGGTGATGTCTGTTGTCATGGAGTAATTGTAAATGACATCTCCTTTCATCATGTCCCGGTTTTGACGTAAGACATCTGGTCTTACCGCCCTCTGAGACTCTTGCTTCACTTTAGAGTCTGTCTCTGGCACCACTCTCGTCCCTGCCTCCTCATCAACAAGGATAGTGATAGAATCAGAGGAGCTGCTCATAAGCAATGGAGACTTCCTCTGAGAATCCTTCGAAAAGGATTCAAAGAAATTGAAAACACTACCTCACCGAAATGAAATGTTGCTCGGTAATGCAAGTGTGGCAATTAGAATACTTTCAGCGAACCGTGCCCTATGTCTTAGAAAGACCATCTTACTTAATCTTTACTGGACTAGGATTGCTATTGTAATCTTAATTTTGCAGATTTTATGATTAGTGAAAGATCCTGCAGATGAGGGAAAGAGCAGGGGATGGAACTCAGGCAGCCTGGGTAAGTCCAATGTTGATGCGTTGCCTCACATAAAGGGAAGGAGGCACAATGACAGTCCCTGCCCATGTTTGCTGGCCGTTAGCCTGACTCAGATTCCCACTGTCTCTCCCTTCAGATCCTTCAGTGGCTGTCTTTATCTCTGAGACAGATACTTGACATTTACTCATGTATAAAAGAAGAAAATTTGCCTCAAGATAAATGTTGCAAAAAGTGAATCTGTAGACTCAAGTAACGGTTAATCTAACATGCATCATAATTTTATGTCAGTAAAATGTTGCCAATTAAACTATATCAAATCATCAGTCATGACATATTCAATTTCAGGAATGTTTTGAAAAATACCAAACAGGGGGATGTTAGTTAAAAAACAAAACAAAACAAAAAAAACTGCACAGGTAAAGTCAGGCTTCTGTCCTTTTTCAGTAGTTTTGAGAAACAACATTGATGCCTCTTTTCATCCGCCTGGGGACTAAACGAAGTCTTATAGCATGCTACCCCGTTTACTGAAGAAATACAGTTGAATTGGTTAAGGACTGTCCTAATCGCTTTCTGCTATCTAGTCACTCAGCGCCCTTGAAAAATAACAGTACATTCCCAGTCACTGACTGGAAACCACTAGAGAGAGTGGAGAGAAGTGGGCAGGCTTAGTCAGTTTTACGCTGCTGTAACAAAATGTCTGAGTCTGTACAAGTTATAAAGAGCAGGAATGCATTCCTCCTTCTTCTGGGAGCTGAAAAGTACAAGATTAAAAGTGTCGATGTGTGGTAAGTGGTTTATACTGTGCCCTTCCATGGTATAAGGCAGGACAGGAAAGACTGAGCTACTGCCACAACCTCTTTATATAAACACAACCAAGCAAAACTGACTCAAGAAAAAATAGAAAATCTGAATGATCAGTAACAAGCACAGACTGCTTACACACCAGACCTTCCTAGAAGGAAAACTCAAGGCTGAAGAGCCATGGTGGTTACTCTACTAAACATTTAAAGAATCAAGGCCAAGTCTCCCAAATAAAACAGGTTGGACACTTCCCAAATCATCTCCAGAGACCAGTGTTTCCCTCCCATTAAAATGTGACCTTATAAGAAGAGAAAACTACTAACCAATGTATTTCATGTGTTTAAATGTGAACTTGTCAACAATAGATGTTGAGCAAATGGAAACATGTAATAGAATTACTTACCATGGCCAAGTTCAATTTATCCTGAAAATTAAAAGTTGCCTTGGCATAAAAGAGATGGAATAAAAGCAGATGAGCTGAATTCCAACAAGACCAAGGGGCACTATCAAGTCGGTGGAAAGATGTCACGGAGTGGGAGGAAATTTTGCAAATTAATCATAATATCATATTATTCCATGCCCCCTAATAGGATTATAATGAAAAGAAGAAGATAACGAGAGTTGAGAATGTGAAAGAAAAACTTCAATTCTCATACACTAGTAAGTGAAATATATCAAGATGTAATCAGTTTGGGGAAAATAAATCTTTCAAGTCTTTAAAACTTCCGTCAATAAATGAAGGGGCCATCAAGATGGTTCTGTGGGTAAAAGCCATGCACGTCTGGGGCTCTGAGTTCAATCACTGGAACCCACAGTGGAGGCAGAAAACTGATTCCTAAAAGTTGTCCCCTGACCTCCATAAGCTCTGTGGTACACGCACAGGTGATATGAGCACACGTGTGGCACACGCGTTTATACACTGATGCATGAAGTAGGCCTTTAAACAATAGAAAAGTAGATGGGTAAGCAAATGTCATGCAGCCATTCAGTACAGTGCAATTTGGACACAAACTGTAAGTGGAATATTGACATAGGCTGTGTGGATAAACCTCCACAAACATGCTAATGAAAGAAGCCAATCTCAAAAGTCACATGCTGTGTGAGTCCATGTCTGGTACAGGGGAGATAAAAAATAGATTAGTGATAAAGGAAATAAATTAGCAAGCGATGCAAGTGAATCCAAGGGTCCTGTTAGGAGTGTTAGAACTTCAAATTTTAGCTGGTGTGAATTATTGAACAGGCTTACAAAAATAATGCAAAAAATGGGTTGGGGATTTAGCTCAGTGGTAGAGCGCTTGCCTAGCAAGCGCAAAGGCCCTGGTTCGGTCCCCAGCTCTGAAAAAAAAATTAAAAAAAAATAATGCAAAAGAGCTCACTGGATTTATTTTTTTGAGTGTGACAAGTCCCTGGTAGTGGAAATGAATGAAGGCATCAATGACGTCATCAGGCCAAGCCTGTCTCTGAGAAGCTCTCCTCTCTGAAGTGACCACCTCCAGGCTGCCTTTTCTTGCAGGATTTCATTCTCCCAGCTTTGAGGTAAGCCCCAAGAAACCTTTTAACTTCTTAATGTAAATGCTTAGCTTAACTGTCTGTGGCCATGCCAACTAGCCACTGTAGCCAGGTTGGTTAGCGCGATGGCTACTTTGCTTGTTGCTGTGACAGAATGCAGGACAAAAGCAGCTCAGGGGAAGGAAGATTCAGTTTGCCTCAAAGGTTGAGGTACAGTCCCTCATGGCGGCGGAGTTCTGCAAACAGGAGTGAGAAGCACCTGATCGAATTGTGTCCACAGTCAGGAAATAGGGAGCCGTGAGTGCCAACATTCAACTAACTCACAGTTCAGTCTGAGAACTAAGCCCTCCGATCAGCGCCACCCACATTTAGGGGGCATCTTCCCACCTCAGTTTACACAATATAGAAAGCCTCTCATAGATATACCCAAAGCTGTCTCCAAAGTGATTCCAGGTCCTGTCACGTTGACAATTTACATGAACCATCACAGTGTAGTATATTGGTTAGTCTAGGCCTGATTCATACATTAATTCATAAAACTCTGTAACTGAGAGGTAGGGAGTTTGAAGACTTAAGAAAATAGTGACAATTAGATACCGTGTGTGTGTGTGTGTGTGTGTGTGTGTGTGAGAGAGAGAGAGAGAGAGAGAGAGAGAGAGAGAGAGAGAGAGAGAGAGAGAGAGAAGTTTCCATGGGACATTTTCACCAAAAGTAGGCAAAGGCCTCCACTAGGCAAAATGACAACTGAGACTGCACAGGTAGCTGTGTGATCCTGAGTGTGAGTGTGAGTGTGAGTGTGAGTGAGCATCCGTGCCTTGGTTTCCTCATCTGTGAAGGGAGAACAGTACGACCTGTCTGCTCAGGTTGTTAACGCTGAAATGAGTATTCTCTAAGCCACTGGGGACAGCAAGGGCCGTGTGATGCTAATACCACTATGGGCAGCGGCATCTCTTCCTCGATTTCCATAACGATCCTCGGTTATGACTTTGTTTACTTTCTTATCAGAATGAATCTTCCTTTAGTTCTGAGTCAGTAATTCTCGAATGCCTGTTAGCGAGCCATCTCTTATTTTTCCTGCATAAAGGGACTCTGAAGCCTTTTGCAAGTTCTTACACAAGAGTTGGAAGCAATTATAACAACAATAATTTCTCTAGAGTTGCTAGGGTAAAGCTATTATTCCAGCCACATTGGCAATCTCTTAAGCACAAGCCCAGAGTCCAAAACTATGCTGAACGGGATGGTCCTTGAAAGAGCCTTTCATGGATGTTCAGTCTGCAGTGACTTCCCTAGGGACTCACCATCCCCATGACACAAATGGTGACTTTGAGTCCTAGGATCCCAGAGAACAGCTTCCTGTTTGTGTCCTGGGAGCTCCAGGTCTCTGCAGGTCACATGATCATACTACCTGTACCTGCCCTTTACCCAGAAATGCCTCCCTACACATGGACAGATGCTAAGAAGACACAGATGGGGTTTCACACACAGAGCACAAGTCCATCTTCACAACCCAGTCCGCAAAAGGACTGTAGCACTTAGTGTTTGCCAGCCTGTTACAAGCTACGGCCACCTGGGAAGAGGAAATGTTGATAAAGGAATTGCCAGTTTGTGGGGAACTTTCTTGATTAATGATTGATGTGGGAGGGCCCAGCCCACAGTGGGTGGCGCCCTACCATAGGCAGGTCATCCTGGGATCTATAAGAAAACAGGCTGAGTAAGCCATGAGAAACAAGTCACATGCCTACCCACCGATGGCCTCTGCTTCAGTTCCTGCCTCCAGGTTCCTACATGGCTTCACTGAGTTTCCGCTTGGATTTCCTTAGCGGTGGACTAGGAAACAGACATAGAAGCCAAATAAACCCTTCCCTCTTCTCATTGCTTTGGATCACAGTCTTTATTATCTCGGTAGGAGAAAGCAAACACAAACACTCTGGGTGATGTTTTTGTATGAATAGTTTCAAATGTAGGATTATAAGACTGGCTGCTTTGGGAGATAGGGAATTGAGAGAAGAGCTATTTTATCAGGGCTCTCAGCTTTGCTATGAGGTGCCGTGAGAGAAAAGAGTAACTCTGTGGCCTGTGAAGAGAATAAATAGGTTATTTGTCTCTCTGGTTTAGGTTGGTTAGAATGATGGCGGCAACACAGAAATTAAAGAAAGCAGACAGGCATCTCCAGAAGCAGAACAGGTCTTAATCAGAACAACTGAAGGGCTGTAGTTTCCTCAGAGTGGGAACTGTACAGTAGGGATGGTAAGTGGATTCCCTGATCAGAAGCTTCCACAGGGGTTGTCAGTCAAGTCAGCTTCCCTGTCCAGAAATTCTCTGTTCACCTGAGTCATTAACCCTTTACTATAAACCATAAGAATTCTATGGGATGACAGACATAAAACTCTGGGCCTTAGAGAATTGCTCATGAAAGGTGTTCCCAGATCATCTTTCTTTCTCCAACAGTGTGTGTTGGAGTATACACACACAGTTCACACACACACACACACACACACACACACACACACACACACACACACACACGTACATGAACAATGTCAATAGACTCGGTTACCTGGATTCCCATAGCAACCTCTAGCTTTGATCACCTAAGGGACAAATCTCTGGGTGTATCTGTGAAGATGTTTTTAGAGGTGTTTAATTGGGCTGAGAAGACATCTGCCCCATGAATGAATATATGGGAGTGAAATGAGCACCAGGCTCTCTGTCTCTGTTTGTCCCTCCCTCTCTTTCTCTCTTCTTCTTCTTCTTCTTCTTCTTCTTCTTCTTCTTCTTCTTCTTCTTCTTCTTCTTCTTCTTCTTCTTCTTCTTCTTCTTCCTTCTTCCTCTTCCTCTTCCTCTTCCTGGATTGTAGATGCAGTGTGACCAGGTGCCTCAAGCACTCATCTGCATGCCTCCCCCACCAGAGCAGACAGCACCACCTTAAACTAGGAACCAAGCAAACCCTTCCTTAAGTTGCTTTTGGTGTTTTGTCACAGTAACAAGAAAATTAACTAATACCCTAGGTCTGTTTAGCTCTTACCTCTGTCTAATACTCATTCCCTTTTGTAATATTTCTGACAAATAGTTGGAATTCCCAACCTCAGCTCAATATCTGCTTCAGGAAAACCCAACTCTAGCAGGTATCAAGGAGGGTCTCCTGGGAGAACTCTTCCTTCAGACAAGTTCTGAGAGACTGATAGAAGATTTGTGCACACTGATGGTGATTGGGGGAGGGGGGGAGACTTGGTAGGTGATGGTTAATAGAAGTTCAAATCTGGTTTTGTCTGAGGCTCCCATAGATGTGTTGAAGGCCATTTCTTGCTAGCATCTGGGAGACAATGGGTGCAGGAATCCTAAGATGAATTTGGAGGAGGATCAGGGGAAAGGCATGTAGGTACCTCTTTATATTTGCTTGCTCCTTGACTATGTCCACATCAAAAGCTGTCAGGCACGTGAACTACAGATGGGTCTCATGCTACACCCAGTCGATGCCCCATATGGGTATGTGATATGGGTGAGGAGGGGCGGGGTAAAGGAGAAAGGTAGTGCTCAGGAGACAACTCTGAGCAGAGCCTAGGGAGTCTCCGTGGTCTTCAGAGATGAATGCCTTCTACCCCTAGAACTCTCTGTTATGGAAGAATGGATACTGCTCAGTGACAGGCAATCCCCTCACAGCCTAAAAATTGCTGCTAATTATCACTGCCTCAAAACAGCAAAGTTTGTACTAAGGCACTTACTACCCAGTGCTGTGGGTTAATGAGCCCGAATCACATTCTTCAATCCCAATATCCTCTACAGGGAGCAGACTTCCACGTGAAGACTGCTCAGAAGGGCTGGACAGAGCAGAGCAAGAGTGTCTTATGTCGTCGTTGGCAACACACATGTCTTCCACAAGGGCTGCTCTCTTGGCCCGTTCTTCTGGGATTCTCAGCAGTGACTCACATCCTCTACTCCGGAGCTGCCATCTTGCCAGCACCACAAGTCATAGGAGGAACTAAACCACCCCAGAGGAAGATTGGTTTGGATTTGTGATTCACATTGGTAATTTTTATCTACATGCACACATACAATATACAACATATAAAGTGCATAAATGTTATACATGATATATATATGTAACATACAATGACAAGTGAAATTTTCCCTTCAGCACACTGCTTCTCAATAAATAGTATTCTTACTCAAATCAGCAAGTTTTGTAGGTGCCCTTTGCTGCTATGATGCAAGAATTTTAGTATTTTTCCCCCTTTACACTTTACACACACACACACACACACACACACACACACACACACACACACAAAACCAAACAAATACAAAAACAGACAAACAAAAAACCAAACCATAAGGGAGATTTAAGCTTGATTCTCACAGGGAGTTAATTTCCATAAGTGCCACATTCTTTTATGAATGAGGAAAATTAATTTCTGTTTTCATTTTCTAATTTCTATTGAAACCCTCTGCCTTAATGAAACAAACACGAGGAACTTGGCACACAGCAAATTCAGGTATTTGTCCATTGATTCATCCTGCTGGAAACGCCTGGGCAATTCACTTTACCTCACAAGAGCATCTTAAACAGCCAGAGCCAAAGCCTCAGTAATTGGTGTACTTGGCAGTCACCTGCCCCTGGGTTGTGAGCCAGACACATAAGTCTGGTGGAGAGCCAAGGAGTCACCCAGATGTCCAGCTCAGTGCTAGCAGCAAGGACTGTGGAAGACATAGTAGGGCTGGAGTATCAGGTCCCCTAAAGGCTCCGAGATGTTGGGGGTAGATTCTGTGAGAGGCATACACTGTGGGGAGCCCCCATGTGAGAGCAGGCAGAAGAGACAGAGTTAGAGAGAAGATGGATAATGCCTCCCAGGCCTGGCTCTACTCCAGGCTGCAAATTGCCCGGGCCTCCAGAAAGGCCAGCTTCCCTTTATTTTCTGTAGTCAGTACCTATCCCACCATCAGGCACGTTAACACAGAACACTGTGGGATGCAGCGGTAGCCTGACCCTGCGTCCGTGAATCCGTGAAAGCCTTGCATCTTCCCATTAAAACATTATATCTCTGTAATACAAAAGATAGAGGGGAATAATGAAGGAAGATTAGGAATGATTACACCAAATTCCTGCAGGGAAAGAGTAAGAAATGATAAATATTCCCCTGATTTCATAAAAACACTGTATGTGTATTTCTCAAGGTATAAGACACTTAAAAAACAACTTTGGGTGTTTATCCATTTGTGAAATTTCAAGATTTGAAATACAATAAGCATTTACTTGTTTTAAATTTACAAAAATTTAACTGGGAAACAAAAAACACACGCAGACATAAATGCACGTGCACACACACACCCACACCCCCCCACACACACACACAAACACACAGCGCACACACGCACACCCCTACCTGAGCTACATCATACTTTATATTTTGAAAGGTCTCCGTCATTGGACTGGAGAGATATGAGTCAGAGGACCTGGGTTCACTCCTCGGCACCCACATGGCAGCTCGCAACTGTCTACGACTCTAGTTCCAAGGGATCTGATGCCCTTTTCTGGCCCTTGAGGCCATTGCATGTATACAAACACTTAAAAATAAAATAAATCTTTAAAAATTATTAAGTCATTCCAATGAAGACTTATGATAACTATGATTATGAAGGAATGTTGAGAGGAAAAGATTAAGAAGATACACATCACAACACTATGCACACTATATCTTTATCTGTACAATAACTGGGAAAATATAAATAATTATCATATAAAGAATGTGACAAATGATAATTAGGGACATAATTTTCCATTTTAAAACAATGTTGGAGCTTAGCATGGTAGCTATAATCATGAATTCCAGACCAACCTGGGCTACAGAGGGAGGGTCTGCTCCAAAAAGCCAACAGAAAGATCTTGGAATGTGTGTTAGACCAAGGACAGCATTTGCCTCATATGTATTCAGAGACCTTGGTTCAATCCCCAGGAACGCAGACACACACACACGCACACACACATGCATGCACACACACACACACACACACACATACATACACACATGTATACACCTAATTTAGCTATATGATTCCTTCTATTTCAAAAGGCCGTCTGCATAAGTTAGGGCAGCCTAAGTCACTGCTCCTGTCCAACACTGCCGAGGAGTCCTCTTTCCCTGGTCCGCTCCCATTGGACTGAATAAAGACAAACTTCCTGTGACAAATACTTAGAAGGGGGTTGTGACAGGAGAACTGACATAAGTTAGAGACCAGCCTCGAGCTACATAGTGAGTTCTGGGCCAGTCTGAACAACACAGTGGGTTCTGGGTCAGCCTGGGAGAGGAAGAAGATGAGAAAAAGAGAGATAAAGAGATATAGAGAGAGAGGAAGGGGAAAAGAAGGGAAGAGGAAAAGGGAGGGAAGAGGGAAAGGAAGGGGAGAAGACATAAGGAAGGGAAGAGGGAGGGGGAAGGGGAAAGGAAGGAGAGAGAGTGAGGGAGAAGAAGAGATACACATACAGATATGGATAGGTAGATAGACAGACAGGCAGACAGACAGACAGATGGTAGAGAGATATCCCTTGTAGGCCAATAATTATTTTTACTACTGCTGATTTTCTCCTGTATTCACTGAAAGGATCTGCTAGCCCTCATTATAAAGCTGGCTGTTGTGGTGTTTGTGTCTTGGTGACTCACAAGCAAATTTGACTCCACTTTCTTTCAAATCCTTATCAATTCTCCTCTTGCAAGCCACACCTTCAAAAGAAAGGGTCTTTCTTGGCTTAAATGATATCTTAGAGGACACAGTGCTGTCACTGAAAACAGCGGGCCTTGTTTTACGTCTATCAGTAAATAAACGAATTATAGGAAGCTAAGAGTCATGTTAAGGCTTTGTAAACATATGATCTAATTTAAACCTTTTCTCTGCCACAATAATGGGGGAAAGAGATTGTATTAGTACCGTTTCTATCCCCGTGACAGAACACCATGATCAAGGCACTTATAAAAGACAGAGTTTAGGGGCTGGAGAGATGGCTCAGTGGTTAAGAGCACCTGACTACTCTTCCAGAGATCCTGAGTTCAATTCCCAGCAACCACATGGTGGCTCACAACCATCTGTAAGGGGATCCGATGCCCTCTTCTGGTGTATCTGAAGACAGCTACAGTGTACTTATATATAATAAATGAATTAAAAAAAAAAAGACAGAGTTTATCTGGACTTATAGTTCTGGAGGGATAAGTGTCCATCAATGCAGGGAATTATGGCAGCAGGCAGGATGGAGGAACATGTGAGAGCTCACATCTCACACCACAAGCAGAAAGCAGAGAAGACAACCTTGAAATGGTGTAAGTCTTTAAACCTTCAAAACCTGTCCCCAGTGACACACTTCCTCAGCCAGGCCAGACCTCCAAACTTACCCAAACAACACTGTCAACTGAAAGTCAAATATTCTAATGCTCAGGATGGTGAGGGATGTCTCTTTTAAACCAGCACAGAGGTTTGATGGAGTTAACGATGCTTCTCAAAGTCACAATGAAAGCCCTTAGGAACACCGACATCCCATGAGTGCCTTGAAGAGAATGAAAAAGTCTGATGGTCATGTTGGTTTTTACATATGCAAGCATTGATTGAGACTATCAGCAGGGTGCCAACAGTCATCATATTATGCTGTTTCAATGAATAGAAATAAAAATGAAATCTGCATATATATAGTAAAGTATATCAAAAGAACAACTCACAAAATTTCCCTTTGTTTCATTTCATTATTATCTAAGATTTACTTTAATTTTGTGTTTGTGTGAGAGTATGTCCATGTGTAGGAGCCCAAGGGTCTAGAAGGGGGTGGGTCATCCCTGGGAGCTGGAGTTACAGGTGGTTGGTGCTTTGGTGCTGGACACCACACTTGAGTCCTCTTGACTTCAGTCTTTGACTTTGCTGGGAATATTTGCTTAGCCAAGTGACTCAAGGTCCATGTAGCCACCTATAGAATGAGAGTGTTTTTTTATATAAATCTTATATATAAATATTTTAATATAATTCTTATACAAAATATAGTATGTATTTATATTATATAATACATAATTTCTATAATATATTGTGTTATATTATATATTATAATATTATAAAATATATTAATATATTTATACTTATATTATACATATTTTATGTATATAAGATTTATATGAAATCTTATATACATAAATATATAGGAAAAGGACCTTCAATTTATATTAAACAAATATTTATAGCTCAGAGGTGAAAAGACAAAATGAGCCAAAATGTCCCAATAGTGTAGTTTTAGAAATACTTACAAATGGCTAATCAACTGCTAAAAGACACACAGTATCTTTACTCACTGAGGAGATACAAATCAACACTTCGGCCAGAATGTTTTCTTCGCCTCACTAGTGTGTTGGCCAGATCTCCAAATCTGAAACAAACATCTGAGATACCCAGCCTCTATAGGACAAGTCTTGGAGCTTCTAATCCATGCCTGGTTTGCCCCATTGCTCTTGAGGCTACTGTGAGGCAGTGTACCGTGGTGGCAATGCACAGCAAGATGGTAAAACCTTTCGCTTCATGGTTGGGGCCAGAAAAATAAGGAGGAAAAGACCTGGATCCAACAATTCCCTTCAACAGCATCTCCTACTCCAACCCGGGCACTCCTCCTAGTGATATAAAACCTACCAGCGGGTCCTTAAAATTGAGTTTTAAATACATGGTCCTTTGGGAGCTACTTATGCAAATCACAGTAGCCAGGATAGCTATCATACAGAAAAAAGGGAACAAGCATTAGTGAGTAGACAGACACTGTGTCTTCGTGTACATGTTCCTTATTTCTACAGCAAACAGTGGATGGCAGTGGCAGTTGCTCTAAATTAACAAATCAAAAGCAGAAAGGCAAACTGGGACTTTTATTGTTTGCACGATTTTCAGCCATCTTTCTCCCAAAAGGAAGAAAGCAGATGCGGCCGTAGCTGAACTGCTCTACCATGTGTAGCTTCAACTTGCACTCCCTGTGCTCGCTTGAGTCTCGGAACTTTCGAGAGGGAGGAACCTAGAAGTCCTATATCCTGGAGAGAGGACGGACTCTTGGAAGGAGGAACCCGGGATCCCACGGAACCTGACTGTGGTGCGGACGCAGCTACCCGGACTTTGGAACGGAAGAGCTGCGCGTGTCGCTTCCTGCCTGGCGGTGGGGAGGGCCGGGGTGCCGCCGCGATGTTACCCTACACCGTGAACTTCAAAGTGTCAGCGCGCACCCTCACCGGGGCTCTCAACGCGCACAACAAGGCGGCGGTGGACTGGTGAGGGCAGTGCTTCCGGCAGCCGGTCTTGGGCGCACTTCGCGAGGGGACGGGGAAAGAACACGGGGCTTCCGGTTTCCCTCGCCGAGTCCGCGGCCAGCCTCCCACACCTCGCAGATTTTCTTTTAACTGAGACATTTTTTGTTGTTTAAGTCGCAAATGCCCCAAGTGGGCAGTTCCTCCGTGCAGACACAGTTTCTGTCCTTTGTTCTTTCTCCGCATCTCATTCCTTTACTCTTCACCATTTCCTTTTCTCCAGCCTGCACTGGGGAGGGCTTCTCTCCATTCCCTGTCTCCTTATCTCTTTCTGGTTCCGACTTTTTCTCACTCATGCATACTCCTCTTTTTCACTGAGATCCATTCACCAATGCCCTAGACTCTGACCTGTCACCTGTTTCCACCTTTTTCTTTACTGGTTCCTGTGAAGCAGGGCCTCTCCACAGCCTGATCTCTTTCCAAAGTAAAAGAACACCCAAGTTCTGAGCCCTAACCGGTTATGTGAAGCAAATTCTATGGCTGTTTTGGTGCTAGGAATATTGGTACGGAGGCTGAGCCCTCTTGTATTTACCTTTTTATCTGGCTGAAAGGACTAAGACTAGTCACGTATCGTAGGCACATTGTGGATTCTATGTTGTTATCAAAAGAAATGTTATTGGACGCTGAATAAGACAACATGTGCATAAAAAAAGACAGCCCAGATGGGCTTGCACATCAGAGCTCTGCGTAGATAATCTTTCAGCTAGGGCTTTATGTAAATGGAACAATATCACAAGCCTTTCATTTTTAAATATTACTGCGAATAATGGTACATATGAACTAGATTCGTTTATGATAGGCAAAAGGAAAGTTGAGTTACTTTGTTTTATATTTACATTTTAACACCGTTGTTTTGCCAGGGGCTGGCAAGGTTTAATTGCGTATGGATGCCATTCGCTTGTGGTAGTGATCGATTCCAATACTGCCCAAACTCTGCAAGTTCTAGAAAAACATAAAGCTGACATTGTTAAGGTAAGTTAAATTGTACATCAGTCCCATAACGCAAGTTTAATACATTATCAGGTTCTTATTAAGTCCTAATGAGTCTGATTCATTTAGATATAAATACAGTTATTTAGGGTTGCCCAGCATTTTCGTACCCATGCTATAATGTCAGTCCAGAATGTGTTGTTAAGTGCTAGTTCTGGGGCACTTTGAAAAGGTGAGCGGAAAATATCAATTCTGTCATTTACCATATCACCCCCTCATCCATTAGTTCTGACTACTGACTACCACGTGCTAAGAATATAAAGTTTAGTTGGGGATTTAGCTCAGTGGTAGAACGCTTGCCTAGCAAGCGCAAGGCCCTGGGTTCGGTCCCCAGCTCTGAAAAAAAGAAAAAAAAATATAAAGTTTAACTGTCTTTGTGGGTGTGAGTCTCACCATGTTTTTGATTTGTGATTTCATGGTGGATAATCATGAACATCTTTTCATAGACTTGTTCACTATTTTCATGTCTTCGTAAAAATCCTGTGAAGGTTTGCTATGCTCAGGGAGTGGCACTATTGGAAGGCATGGCCCTGAGAGTAGGTGTGTCACTGTGGGTGTGGGCTATAAGACTATCTTAGCTGCCCAAGGTCAGCATTCTTCTAACAGCCTTCGGATGAAGATGTGGAACTCTCAGCTCTGCTTGCACGGTTCCTGCTTGGACACTGTCATGCTCCCACCTTGATAATAATGGACTGAGCCTCTGAACCTGTAAGCCAGCGCCAATTAAATGCTGTCCTTGTAAGAGTTGCCTTGGTCATGGTATCTGTTCACAACAATAAAACCCTAACTAAGAAAAATACCTACACTGATTCTTTGCCACTTTGAAATGTTGCCTTTTTACGATTAAATTGTGACCTTTAGCAGTGTATTTACATATGAGCCCCCTTATCAGATGCATGACCTACAGATATTTTCTCTTATAATTTGGTCTTCTTTTCATTTCTTTTGAGAGTGCCTTTTCAGAAACTAATGGTTTTAATTTTGATATAATCCATTTACTTGTGCTGTATCCAAGAAATCACTGACTTATACAACATCAATTTACAAGTTTATTTTTAGCTCTTTAGTTCAGTCCTTGATACATTTTAAGTTAATTTCTGTGTTTGGTATGAGGTTGAGGGAAAATATAGGACATATTCCCTATGGTCTTAATAAACTCACTTATTAGAACTAGTAATTTTGGACTGGATTTTTAGATGTAGATCTAATCATGACATCTGCTAAGGATAGCAGTTTAATTTGGTAATCTCTACTTGCTTAATTTTTTCTTTCCATATTGCATTGGCCAGGACCTCTAACTTCAGTGAGTCAGGATGCTAAGTGGTACTTACACCTCCTTCCTGAGCTGAGGGGAGAGCATCTAGTCTGTCATCAGTAAGTCTTGTAGAAAGGTTTCAATTTGAGTTTTTCAGGGAGAGAAGTATTGTCACCCCTCCCCTTTCTCTTTCCTCTTTTATCTTTTCTGGAGTTTCATTAATGTGTAGATTTGGGCTTCAATTTAATAGTCTATTTCTTTTGCCTGAAGAAATTATTGTCAATTCTTGAAGTGAATATCTTGGTTAATTTTATCAGCTTTTGCTGGTCTGAGGAAATTTTGCTTTTGTTTTTGTTTGTTGTTTTTAATTTTGTTTTGTTTTGTTTTAAATATTCTCAAAGGATGTAAAGACATCTGGGTTGTTAGTTTAATTTTCCTGAAGTAATTTTAAAATACCACTTCATTATCTTCTAGCTCACATCACTGATGAGAAATTCTCAGGTTCTCTCCCTCAATTGTAGCTTCCTATGTTCTCCTCTCTTTTTAGTAGCCTGATGTGTGAGCATAGTTGGTTATCAGATGTTTATAAGAATCTTAGAATTTATGTAGAGAGACCTCAGTGCTGCACCTGCATACATACACACACACTTTTTCTTATTCAGAGTAACTATATTCCGTAATATCAGTGCAGACATGGATTAGGGACTACTAAACCCTTGTTTTCTAAGCAGTTAGCTTCCTGTGAGCCTCTGGGCACATCGTATCACCTCAGCAGTCCGTAGCCTTTGTGTTTCTGTTCCACTTACACTGAATTCATTATCAGCAGCTACGTCTCTGAGCAGAGCTACCTCCCCCTTCTTTTCTGGTTAGGCACATTGTAGCCTCTTGCATGTAGCCACAGTAAGGAGCAGTGTGCTAGGAGCCATTTTAAACAATAAGATAGCAGGAAAAGGCCAACACAAGGAAAAGAGTGGTGAAGCTGTGAGACTGACACTTCCTTGAAGGAAGGATTCCTTGTTGTCTCACAGCTCCTTACGTTAATGTGTTGGTCAACTCTGGTGAGTCATCACTGTGTCCTTGTCTGCAAATGCCCTACAAGTATTGGCTTTGAGGTTATAAACACATGATAGCAAACAGGTGAGTTCACATGTGCAAACTACATACAATAAAAGTTACTAGATTTACCTGTATGTGGACAGTATGCATAATACACACGGTGTTCAGATGTAAATGTATACATGCATGCGCCCACACATGCAGAGACACATATATACACACCTTTATTAAAAAGAGTTTTACCTGAGGAGTTTAAAGATCAGTAAAATTAGTATTCAGAAAACTTGTATTTCCACCTTCTCCATACATTCTATTGTAATTTGTTACAATTCTTTCCTACTTTGGCATTCGTTGTAGATGGTTGTTTCTAGGTGTGCACACACGTGATGACCTCTGTGTATTTGATGATTCTATGATGTTTACTAGACGCACTCATCAACAGATTTGGAATCTACACTGTGGTTAGGGCATAGAAGTGCAAGCCCTCTGTGGTCTGTGCTGTGGACCGGTAGGTAATAGTGAAAGAAGTGAAATATTTACACATCATGCAATGGCAGGGTGCGCAGAGAGACAGAGGATGGTCATGGGCGTCAAGGAGGCGCCGGGGAATGCCCTGGCTATGGTGAGGACTGAGATGCATCTCTTAACTCTACTATTTAATGTTCAAGAATATAATCAGATTTACTTTACAGTTCTGGTGGGATTTTATTTTTATTTTGTGTTTGTGATGCTGGGTAGGGCCCTGCACAAACTCACCATGCACACTACCACTGAAGCCACACAGAGCTGGAGTCCTTCTGCTTCAGCCTCCAGAGTATCAGGAATTATTAATGTACCAACAGGCCAGCTCTCTACTTTAATATATTTGGCATGTTTATGTGTATTGTGTGTGCATGTGTGTATATTCACATTCATGTTTGCGTACATGTGTTATGGGGCTGTCTTAGTTGGGGTTCCTGTCGCTGTGATACAACACAACTGAAGCAACTTGAGGAGAAAAGGGCTTATTTCATCCTGTAGCTTGTAGTCGTCATGCAGGGAGGTCGGACAGGAACAAAAGGCAGTAGGCATGAGGCAGGACCTGATGCAGAGGCTGTGGAAAAATACTGCCCATGGACTTGCTCCTTGTGGCTTACTCAGCCTGCTTTCTTACAGCACCCAAGACCAAGAGCCTAGGAGTAGCACCATCCACAGTGGGCCAGTCCCTACCACATAAATCATCAATCTAGAAAATGTACTACAGGCCGATCTGATGGGGGCATTCTCCCAGTTGAAGTTCCTTCTAAAATGACACAAGCTGTGTCAGGGTGACATAAAACTAGCGAGCACAAGTACTGTGTGTGTGTGTGTGTGTGTGTGTGTGTGTGTGTGTGTGTGTGTGTGTGTGTGTGTGTGTGTGTGTAGCCCAGAGGTTGACACTGGATTATCTTAGCGCATTTGCTGTCCGTCTTATGTTTTGAGATAGGTTCTCTTGCCAAGCCCAGAGGTCATTAATTTGAAAAGTCTAGCTATCCAGCTTGCCCCAAGAAAGTTCTCCCATCTAGAATTACAGGCAGGGCATCATGCCTACCTGACATTGGGATCTCTGGTCCGGGATCCCTGGTCCTCATGAAACAAGCACTTTACTGAACCATTTTCTTCAGCTTTTTTTTTTTTTATTTGTTTTTTACTTTTAATATGAATTTTAATTATAAAGCATAAACTTTGATTTAGAGAAAGTATTCTTCCTGAAAGGATACAGATAGAGGTTTGCAAGGTTGTTTATTTCCTTTTTCCCTCCAAAAGTTCTTACATCTATAATGTTTTTCCTTCTAATTAGGGTAATAGAATATAGAAAAATGTTCTTCTTAGCCATTAATGATTTTAAATGCTTTGCCAAAATTCAGTTTTAGAAAAACTAAGCTCCAAGATGGCTTGGGAATTTACCAAGGCATTTGAGAAATTCTGTTGTTTTCATACTCAAATATTTAGGCTCTCTCTCTCTTTTTTTTTTTTTTTTTTTTACATTTTACAGGCATTGTGATTTTTTAAAAAAATGAAATACAGTTTTTAAAAATAAAAATCTAAGTTTCAAAATGAATGCTCGTTTCCTACTTAGTTAGACCAAGCTTCTTTAACCGTCTGCGTAGTTACCATTCTGTGGGAATGATGCCCAGGGTCATTTGGTGCACGTGAGATTGATCCAATCTCTCCTCATCACTAGGTCAAGTGGGCCAGAGAGAACTATCACCACAACATTGGGTCTCCATACTGCCTACGCTTGGCTTCTGCTGATGTCAATGGGAAGATCATTGTTTGGGATGTAGCAGCGGGCGTAGCTCAGTGTGAGATCCAAGAGCATGTCAAGCCCATCCAAGGTGAGAGCCCCATCCCATGGAGCTTCTTCCCGCCTTTACTCCCAGATTGCTCTTGTCTTTGTTCTCTTTCCATGTGTTCCATTTTGTTACTTCCAGGATGACTCTTGAAGGTGTTTAGCCTAGCATTCTTTTCCTTCTCAATACACTTTTAGACATTGTTGCCTTAAATGTTAACTGATTCTTGCTATAGTAAAACACTGATTTCAGTGTCAGCCTTAGCTACATTGTGGAGACTCTCGAGCTGCCACAGTGTATGCGATCAGGTACGCTTGTCTGCAGTTGCAGTGAGCTCACTGTCAGCACTTAAGGTAAAGCAATGGAGATCAGCAAACGTGTATTCTCGTGTCCCTAAGAGTTACTTGGTTTTTTCTTTTAGTGCTATTCCTCTAAAATTAGTACAGCCTTCTTTAGACAAATGATTGAGAAGGTCTCTTGCTTGTCTGGAAAAAATATGCGTGTGAGAGGTATGGGGGAATGCAAGTAGGTGGATTTGGGTCATATGTATATATTAAGTATACGCCTGCAGTGTGAGAACAGGGGATAGTCTCAGTCAGACCCTAGGTGCCTTCCACCTTCCGTTTGAGATAGCGTCTCTGATTGGCCTGGAACTTTATCACACAGGCTGGGCTAGCTGGGCTAGCTGTGCTGGCTGTTTGCATGGGCTCTGGTGGTCTGACCTCCAGTCCCCATGCACGCAGGACAAACATCTTATCTACTGAGCCATCTCCCTAGCCCTGAATAATTTTTCAGTTGATGATTTTAAAAATATCTATTGAGTACTTAACTATGTACTAAGTACTAAGCAATATTGTTGTTCTAAGATATTTATTGTTTTTGAAAAATCATGAAAAGCTTCAGTGCTTTCCAGTAACCCCACAAGAGCATTAGTGAAGTATGGCGTCTTGACCGTGCCTAGGAAAGTCTCAGATCTGAGATTATAGTTTCAGGTCATGACCATAAGTAATATCTCAGGGTAAGTTAGATGTGAACCGAACAACTCGGCTTTATATAAAATTAGCCTGACAGTGCGTATATATCACATTTGGGGAGGTATTGGATTGTACACTCTGGCCAGCTTGTCCTTGATACCTTTCAGACATCTTGGAGTGATGTCATGGAGTGTGGCTTGCCCTCACCCTTCTGGTCTTTACAGATGTGCAGTGGCTGTGGAATCAGGATGCCTCCCGAGATTTACTGCTTGCTATCCACCCGCCAAATTACATCGTGCTCTGGAATGCAGACACTGGCACCAAACTCTGGAAGAAGAGCTATGCAGATAACATCCTTTCTTTTTCTTTTGACCCTTTTGATCCTTCACATTTAACTTGTAAGTAATAATTATTTGTAGAAAATCAGTTATAGGAGGTACTAAAAATAAAATTAGTGTTATACACACAAAGTACACACATTGTTTGTCCTCAACAACTTAAAAGTGAACACCGTGGAGGAGCACAGCACTTGTTCATATAGCTGCAGTTTCTAACCTGCATGCTGAATCGTAACCCCACACTGTTGCAGGCACTTTGATCGTTGGACATTTATGGCAGCAAGCCATGCACACATTGAGGTCATGGCTTAATAAATAGTATTGTGCTAGCTTGGGACGGAGAGCTACTGTATTGTTCTAATTCAGACTTAAGACTTCATTTAAAGAATCAGGGATTTCATTTAACCTGTAGCCTGAGTTCTTGCTTTTAAAACTATCATTCTATTTAATGCTATTTCATGTAAAAGAGAATTTTTTTTTTTTTGCAGAAGTGGTTTTTTGCCAACATTTTGTGTTTTGTGGATCAAATGATGTAAAAATAAGGTTTGTTTTAGACAGATTTTTGTGAGTTTTATTATTTAGCAAATCCTCTTCATGGAGTGATTCAACAGACACTGCTTTAGCTGGTGTTACTATTCTGGGAGCCAAGATGGAGTTTCCCAACTTCATGGAGTTCCTGTTTTAGTAAGAGGCAGTCAGACTGTAAACTAGGAACGAATGAATTTATAAGTTCTAGTGTTTTAAGAGAGGGCTGGAGGGGTGACTGGGAAGTTAAGAAGATGTAGTGTTGTGGTAGAGGACCCTAGCTCGGTTCCTGGCACTCACGGCTCACAACCTCCTGTAAATCCAGCTTCTTAGGTTTCAGCAACTGCACTCATGTTGTACACACACACACGCACTCAAACACACACACTCACACACACACTCATACACACACACTCACACTCACACACACACTCACATACACTCACACACACACACACACTCACACTCTCTCTCACACACACTCACACTCACACACACACTACACTCACACACACACTCACACACTCACACACACTCTCACACACACACATCACTCACACACTCACACACTCATACACACACGCACACAAACACAAACACGCACGCACACACACACGCACGCACACACACACACTCAAAATAAAAGGTGATCAGTGATATTAAGGTAAGATCAGATGGGGGAGATGAAGAATGAGCATCAGGTTGTGTTAATGGTCAGAACAAACTTTATTTTAGTAATGATCAGAGGCTTGAAGGAGGCAGAGGGCTGGCTGTCATTTATAGTGTTTTCCCTGGATTTGAATGTTTCAAAATTCTGATTTTATCTAGCTGTTTATTATTGAGAGAGACTGTGTGTGTGTGTGTGTGTGTGTGTGTGTGTGTGTGTGTGTCTGTCTGTCTGTCTGTCTGTCTGTGTATGTGTGTGTGTGTGTCTGTCTGTCTGTCTGTGTGTGTGTGTGTGTCTGTGTGTGTGTGTGTGTGTGTGTGTGTGTGTGTGTGTGTGTGTGTGTGTGTTAAAAGAGAAGGAAGATTGGAAGTTTAAATGGAGAACATGGCTATAACAATGAAGCCGACACATCGTGTTCGGGCCTGTCTGTGTATTACTTGTACACACTTACTGGTTTGCTGACAGCTTCAGGGCTGAAGGACACAGTCAGAGAGGCACGTTCACTATACTCAGTGGGTGACAGTGACATGAATGAAGGAAACCAGTGAGACTTTGGAGAATGAATTCTGGAACCTGCAGGGAGACAAGGATTAGGCTGAGTTTACTGTGTTGACACTGCATCTCTGGATTGGGCTGCTGAGGTACTGTATTTGTGTGCATGTGCGGATTATGATTTTATTCCTTAGACTGCTGGGATTTCATCTGCTTTTCGAGTGTCAGCTGCCCTACTGTTTTGTGTGTAAACTTGCACTTCATGTGCCAGGCTTGTCACAGCATTGCATGAATCCCTGTGCCTACAGCAGCTTCACTGATGTCAGGATCTTCACTGTGCACTTCTCTGCCATCTGCCCAGTACTGGCCAGGGTGTGGGGTAGATGTTATTTAAGTCATAAGAATGCATACGTTATGACACGAAATATGGTGCTGGGGTAGGTCTGTTTCATGGACGGGAAGCTCCGTTGGTATTCTGCTTTATATCTGAGTGCTTATGTGTGTGCACGTGTGTGCTTTGTGTATGTATATAAAATTAGGTATAGACATACAGGTACAAAGAATACTTTAATTTCAAGGTTCAGGCTGATGTTTGAGAAGAAAAAATACTTATTAGACTAAGTAGCTCAAAGTAGTCATAAAAATTTAGTATCATTGAATCAGATATTTGAGCCTGGCTAATGGTGACACCCAGTTTCTTCCATGTGGTAGTTTTCCTATGTGGCTTGTACATTCTGAAAAATGCTTGGATTTTGAAAGTATAGGATATAACGGGAGTGAACGTCTATGCATAGAATTTTCTCTGAAAGAACCAATCTTTGTTGCTATGCCAATCATCTCGCAATAGCTTTTTAATATAAGATAGAGTTGAAAAGCTCAGCTTGGAAGCTTCTGGTGAATTGTGGTAAACCACCTGTTTCTGTGGGCTAGCACTACACTGTGTTAGGGACATAGCATTGCCAGCTCGTACTGAAAGTCTCCTTGTCTCGCTTTCATGGGGTAGAGTGGAGCTCTGTGCTTCTCAGCCAAGTTTTAATCAGAGTTCTTCTGCCTCCCTCTGTGTAGTGCTCACCAGCGAGGGCATTGTTTTCATCTCGGACTTCTCTCCATCCAAGGCTCCCTCTGGCCCTGGGAAAAAAGTGTACATCTCCAGCCCACACTGCAGCCCAGCTCATAACAAGCTGGCCGCAGCCACAGGAGCCAAGAGGGCTCTTAATAAAGTAAAGGTTTTAGTCACGCAGGAGAAACCTAGGTGAGTACTCGGTAAGACTGACTGAGCACACAACTCTCCTCCCTCGCTTCCGAAGATGTTCGTGTTATGGACTTTCTCTTTCAGCTCACCTTTTCTCCTCTACTAATTTTGAATTTAGTAAAGGAGGAGTCTTCTTCGTCCCCTCCCCTGCATTCAGTGTCCTCGTCATTCCACTAGTGTTGGACCTCCTCGCTCATGTTGCAAATTAGAATTACCCCTTCCTAATTTAACTTGGGGAAATCTGGGATGATGTGAAAGTCATGGTCACTGAGCACATGAAGACTGGGAGCACGGTTTTTCACTTTGATACACTTCCTCACGTGCCGTGTCCTCTCCACAGTCAGCCAGAGCTGATCTCTTGCATGCAAGCGAAGGCATTCACTGCCCAGCCTTGCTGATAGTTGGGATCTTTAGCATTGTTCAGGCTTTCCCATCCCAGTCTGTGTGTCAGGGTTCTAAGGTATTCATAGGCTTATAACGGAGGTGGACAGAGCAGACGCTGTGTCCATCCGGCACTTAGTGTAGTGCCACAAATGTCACATGCCTTCTGGAAGTGTGAGCTCTTACTGATGAAGAAACTGCACCTGAGAAGAAATGTAATGAGCTATTTGTGTGTGCTACAGATGGATTGCTGGGTTTGCTAGAACTACAATTTTAGATATTTTTATAGCTTTAGAAGTTTTCTTGGTATTTGTTTTAGTCTTTAATATGCTGATTATTCTGCTTAAACTGAATAATTAATTGACTTATATGTCAAAGACTTATATGTAAAAGATTGTGCTATAAATATATTTTGAATTTATAGATAAATACTGTTTTTGTATATTATGCTATAGTCTGGTTAAATTTACTGGTGAATTTATCTCAAGCCCTGTGCTGAGATGGTTTAAGATTGCTTTTTAAATGGCTTAATAGAACTTTATATTTTTGTGGACTCCTTGTCATAAGCAAATAATTACTCATTTAGAGACTGCATAGTTTTGTCCTGCTTGCTGTTGTCTGCCATGTGATCTTGAGCATAGGAAAGGCTTCATTGACCCTTAGGTGAACTGGATGGGACGCTTTCACCATGTAGTCTCTCCAGTGCTGGGCATCTGTGCCTTTCTCACTGTGCAGAAGAAGAAATTGGGTCCCAATGTCCGCAGGCTCACACAGCTTGGTTGGCAGTTAGGAGGTTAAAGAAATACAGATTCCTCTCTTTCTGCTCACCCACATTAACTCTGTTGTAAACTTCCAAAGCTTCCGATGTAGTTATGTCAGAATGTTGAGTGTTTAATAAAAGATACTGAAATGAGTCTTGAGACTCTTCAGCAGCTTAAAAAAAATCGGGTTTTCTGTTATACTTGCATAGAAGAAAGTGGAAGAGAGTAAACTGTCCAAATTTGTTTAAGGAGTCATTAAAATATGAGGACGGAGTAGAGGTGGTAGCTGCTCCAGGCCACATTGATGGCCCCGTCCTCCTGGTTCTGTGATGCTTGTCACCCTGAATGCTTTATGTTTCAATTCCAAGTCGGTATCTCAGCAGTCTAGTACTTGCAATCACAAAGGTAAAATAAAATAGTCTCGTGAGTGCCAGTATAGCCTCCATGTCATCATAATCAGAAGGCTGTGCTGTTTATCTGCCACAAAGATTTACAAATACTGGTGTCTGCCCAGCCCGTGCAATATTGTCATTATTTGGATTCTGAACATAACAGAGGTCTGAGTTTTAGCTGCTAATCCATTTTGGTCATTTCAGGAAATAGTTGTTCATTCTTGACAGTTTTTGTGTGGTTGGGTCTTGATGCTGACTTTGGTGTGGTTCATTTTTTGTTTTTCTCAGTGCTGAATTTGTAGCTCTCAATGACTGCCTCCAGTTAGCCTATCTGCCTTCAAAAAGGAGTCACATGCTGTTGCTCTACCCTCGGGAGATTTTAATCCTTGACCTTGAAGTGAATCAAACAGTTGGCGTGATTGCAATCGAGCGAACAGGCGTTCCCTTTCTGCAGGTATCTACGTGGGTCAGCTACATGCCCCACAGTTACTGATTCTAGGCTTACCTAGAAACTGTCCTGACGCTAGGTAAGAGCCAAAAACGTGCTGTAATCTTGTAATCCCATCACTCAGGAGGCTGACACAGGAGGGTCACTATCAATTCAAGACCAGTCTGGCTACATAGTGAGTTCCAGGCCAGCCAAAGTTATCTAGGAAGGCTATTTAAAACATAGACACAAAAAAACCCAAAATAATAATTTAACTTGTATAGATGTTAATGACAAGTTAATTTTAGGTTTGCAAATAGATTTTTTAAATGTTCCCTTTGTTAAAGCTTAGAGAATATTCGTATATGTTTGTGTCTCCTATGTTGTCCATATCTTGTTTAAATGAGTTTGAGTTTCATGGTATACATTTAATGCTGTGTTGGGTTTTAAAAGCCAACCTGTCTCTGTTCAAAGGTAATACCGTGCTCTCAGCGCGATGGCCTGTTTTGCCTACATGAAAATGGCTGCATAACCTTACGTGTCCGGAGGTCTTATAGCAGCATCTGCACCACTTCAAGTGATGAACCAGGTGGGAGCACATCACAGAGATGTTACTAGCACTTCTCTTCAAAGTGGTCTTATAAAGCATCCCATGGAGTACTGCTGATGACATCCTTGTCTTGAGAAAGTGATAGAATGAAATTACACGTATGACATAGGATAGTGCAAACACCCAGTACAGGGGAGATGGCACTTTGTCATTCCTTTTTGATATATGCACAGACCAAGTAGGTGTGACCTGTTGTGAATATGTCCTCTGCTGTGTTCCTTTAGCCTTGCACCCCTTGACTTTTGCGCTGTGGTAGCTTTCATTGTAAAGTGACAGAGGTCGGTTAGTCTCCAAGGCGCCCGAGTGTTGTGTAGCTGTTTTGGGGAATACAGATAATGCTTTGGTGAAATGGTGTACTACACATAGATGGAAGAAATTTTATAAAGCCTGGGTGTTGTCAGACTTCTGCAAAGTGTAGTTTATAGGGCACTACTTACTGATGTTCTTCAAAGCATTCCACAAAGGTTTAAAGACAAGGTATCGTGAGCATAGAGTACATTCACACAGTTCTTACATGAATTCTCTTTACAGTGTGAAGGAATTAGTAATAGTAAATCATGACTGTAGTTTGGGCTGTCTGTCTGCACTAGTGACAAAATGCTGTCCTTGCAGCTGAGGTCATTTCCGCTGAAACAGTGGTATTTTTTGCTGCACTTTCTCACTGGCATCTGAAAGACAGTTTCCCCTTAAGATCTAGATCCTGTTCAGGAGCTTACCTATGACCTGAGAAGCCAGTGTGATGCAATCAGGGTGACGAAAACTGTCCGTCCCTTCAGTATGGTGTGCTGTCCTGTTAATGAGAATGCAGCTGCCCTCATAGTAAGTGATGGCAGAGTCATGATATGGGAACTCAAGTCTGCTGTGTGCAGTCGAAATGCACGGAACAGGTGAGGGAATGCATGGGGTCGTGGTTTGGGCTGGGGTTGCTGTTTTCTGTTTTAAAGGACAGAGCACTAGATCACTAGGGGATTATGTTGCTTCACTTGTGGCCAAGATTAATATCTGCTGCTATAAAAGAATGCCATGGCCAGGAGTTGCTGCTTGAGTGCCTGGTGTGTGAAGCTGGCCTTACATATGTGTAACCATCTGCCCACTGTATTGTTGCAGTAGTTCTGCTGTGTCACCTTTATACTCGCCCGTGTCCTTCTGTGGGATCCCTGGAGGAGTGCTGCAGAATAAACTCCCAGACCTCTCCCTAGATAATATGATCGGTAAGCTTGTTTCTCTCCTCTAACCTGCACGTTAGAGATTCTTTTTGAAGTGCAAAATTAATAGAGTGACTGATTTGGCAATTACTACAAAGTCAAAATTAATATTCGGGGAAACTAAAATGTGAAAATATTTTTTTTTCTAAATCAACCGCTGGAGTCTAACATGTTTAAGCATGAGGCTATCTGATGTGGCTTGGTTAGACCCTGCAGTTGTTGGATTTAGAAAATTACATCCTTGAAAGATTCTGATCTAAATAAAAGAGACTGCAAGAAAGGATCATGGGTGCCGAGGTTGAAAGGCTCTGCTTTATGGTCTCCCTCCTCAGGCCTGCGTGTTCCCTGACCCTCAGCTTGGCATTAATTACTTGCCTCTCTCGTCTTTTTCTGCTACTTGTAATTCAAACTCCAGCTCAAGTGTTGTTTCTTGATCTAAGCTTCATTTAGGTGGTTTTTTTTTTTTTTAATATATATAGTCTCTAATATAGTGACCCACAGAATAATAACTGTGGGTTTATCTCTCTTCTAGTAGGTCAGAAGTTCTACAGGAATAGGATAGTGATTCAGGTCCATATCCCCAGGGCTCTGTAGATGTGCAGTGAAAATTCACTGAAGGAATAAGTTAGTTAAGCAATATTAGAAACAAGGAAACTTTTTGTGGGCATTTTCTCATTTGGAGATTCTTGCCTTCAACAGATACTTATAAATAAAACATCTAGTCATTGCATGATTGTGGAGCTAGTATATAAAAGAAAGAACAGTATCAAATGTTATGAAACTTGAAATTGTAAGCCTATATTACACCAAGCAATGTTAGCATATAATTCTTATAAAGTTATCAACATGGTTTATAAAGGATTTCTGCATTGTTACCTTTCCATAACATAAGTGAGAATGGGTATTATCTAGTGACTTGTTTTGTGTAAACCCCCGTAACATACTTCAAAGAACGTTACCCTACTGGTTATAGTAATCAGCTGATAGTCTCTGTGTGCCTCTGTGTACTCACTGAGTGCTGTGGCAAATACACAATGAATCTTACAGCCCCGCAGCAGTTACTAAGCCTCCATTTCTGTAGAGAATAGGTCCCAGAGAGGTTGACAAACATGCCCTTACCCACACAGCAGTAGATGGAAGCACATGTGAACTCTGTCTTCCTAGTCTCTGGTCCTGTGTTCTCCTGTTGCCTGGGAAAAGCCCTGACCTTGAAGACCTTACTTGCTTCATGATTCATCCAGTTGTAGAGCCTTTTGTTCAGTTATACCATCTTTAATTCTTTTTATTCCCTATGAGGATGTTTAGACAAACTGACAAGTTTTGCAGAATTATTTGATCATTAGCAACTTCTCGAGTTTATTGATTTTTGTCTGTTGCTAGTATAAAATACTAAAATACAAAGAATTATGAATGTGAATGAGCAAAACTAATCAGCAGTGTGGAGCCCAGAGCCAGGCAAGCTTGTGTTATTCATGTGCCTGAGTTATACAATTCTGGTGTTTAAAACCAATAATACAGACTGCCAAGAAGTTCGTGACAACAGAGTTTAAGTATTTATTTTAAATGATGTATTTATCTTTATTTTCCATTTTATGAGCATTGGTGTTTTGCCTGTATGTATGTCTGTGTGAGGGCATCCAGTTGCCTGGAATGGACTTACAGACAGTTGGGAGTTACTATGTAGATGCTAGAAATTGAACCCAGAACCTCTGGAAGAAGATCCAGTGCTCTTAACCACTGACCCATCTCTCCAGCCCACTTGAAAACATTTTAAGTAAAACTTTTAATTAAACTTTAAATTTGAAACTCACCATGTACTTGGCCAAGATGGAAAATAACTCAGTGAGATATGGAGACTGGCTCATGTTTACTGGGCTGCTGCTTAGTGAGGTCTAAGCTGCCCTACTATGTGAATTGCCTCTTGAGACATGGGGCAGTTCCCAGGAGTCATCTATAAGCTAAACCTGCTGGTGTCCATAGTACATCTGTCAAACCTCCCTTTTCACAACATTCCACCAGTTGGTGTCAATTGTATGACCAATCCCAAAGGGTTGTGTTAACTGGAATAAATTAGTGTTTGCTTTTCTTTAATCCCTCTAGACTTCAGAATGGTATTACTAAAATAAGTTGATAGCTTCAAAGGATTATATTCAGGCATTCTTAGTGATTGAATCTCACAGTGTTCACGTATGTCCTTTATTATGTACTTTTGACAAATCCAGTGCATTTTTAGTGAAGTCTTGATTTTATTATAGTTATTTTACTTATATTTTCTTAGTTTAGAATCTTATTGGAATTATTGTTTAATTTGCATAAACAATGCATATGTAAATAATGCAACTTAATACTTAATTATCAAGCCTGTAATCCTAGAATTGTCAAATTTGTAAAATCCTAGAGGTGTGGGGCAAAAGGATCAGTTCAAGGTCATCCTAGGCCATATAGCAAATTCAAGGTCAGTCAGGCAGCAGTCTCAAAAAAATGATATGTACGGTGTCGCTTTCTAGTTGCATGTATTTTTACTGATATGTTTTTTTTGTCATTGACATATTTAAATATAAAGTCGAGCATTTTGTAGCAGTGATGATATATAAGCCTTCTTATTAGCAATCACGAGTTCTTTGGGTGTTTTTTATGCTTACTAATGTGTCTTACACAGTCACTCTGGCTGAAAAGTAGTTCTGCAGAAAGGTCTCAGTCTATAGACAGTGCTCTAAGCCAGTTCTTCTGCTCTCTCCCTGAAGCCTTTTCTCAGTGCTTTTCCCCCGGAGCTCCAGAAGACATGGGTCGCATGACCCTGGAGTCATCTGCTCTGAATCTAGTGAAGTAAATCCTTGAGTTGTTGCTGATGTGACCTAAGGTCCATGGCGGCTCTCGAGCTGTTATGAGCCTGTATAGCCCTGTGGCTCTCAGCCTTCCTAGTGCTGCCCGCCAGCCGATAGTACAGTGGCTCATGTGGTGACCCCAACCGTAAAATTATTTTCCTTGCTACCTCATAGCTGTAATTTTGCTTCTGTTACAAATCATAATATAAATATCTTTGTTGAGCAGACTTAGATTTTTAAGTTCAGCAAAGTTTTTCGTTAATCCAGGGCAAAGTGCAATTGCTGGGGAAGAGCATCCCAAAGGCTCCATTCTGCAGGAAGTGCACCTCAAATTCCTGCTGACGGGACTGCTCTCAGGACTCCCCTCCCCTCAGTTCGCCATCCGGATGTGCCCACCGCTGACCACAAAAAACATTAAGATGTATCAGCCACTCCTTGCCGTTGGTGAGTACTGGCCTATCCTTTTGTTAAACTCATTTTATAAAATACTTAGTTTCCTGATTTCTAGAAAGTCCTTTATTCTTTTTGGGGATGCTTTAAAAGAAGAAATGGGTTGGGGAAATTATATAAATAATTTCCTTGAAATATTTTTCTATCCTGTTTCCTGTCTTAGTTTTAATAGCAGTGAGCCCATGTGCTTGAGATTATCTCTGTCAGCAAGTTTCTGAAATACCAGGACTGTCTGGGACAGAAGAGGCTTGATGCATAGCACTGACTGTGAGCGTTGGTTAGGGCATTGGTAGCAGAAATGCCAATTAGCCAGGTTAACACTAGTGACCCAGGGCCGTGCTCCGTGCTTTGAGCGTGTTCTCCTCTGATCTCTAACATTGAATTTTCTGTTACTTATAGTAGGTTCAGTATTGGGTGAGCAGCTCACCTAAGACCTGAGCCAAAGTTTCTTTAGCTTCAGAAATCACATTTAATCGCATCATAATATATTGTCTTGTCATGATTTATTTAAAGGAGACAAAACATTATAGAGCACTTGAGCTAGTTGCTTTGATAATAAACGTTCTGAGTTCCAGAAATACCAACTTTCACATGTAGAAAAGTTTAAATTATTATATTGGTTTATCTTTTAAAATCTTATGTCCATGAAGTTAGATAATACATGTCCATGAAGGCCCCATCCTGATAAGGATGGAAACATTTCCCTTCTTATTCACCTGTTTTTAAGTATGTAATCAGAATCCTTCTGTAGAAGATAGATTTAACAAAAACTTTGATTGCATTTAGCTCCCTACTAAATTAGCATTCGTCTCTTCCATCATTTTGAAAGGTACAAGTAACGGTTCTGTCCTGGTGTACCACCTCACCAGTGGTCTGCTACACAAGGAGCTAAGCGTCCACTCGTGTGAAGTCAAGTGAGTATGGCTGCGACATGGAGATTACAAACACGGTGGCAGAAAACGCCGCTCACTGGGTCTCCCGGGTCTCCTAGGCTTCTCTGTGTTGATGCTCTGTAGTGGTGTGTGCCGTGGTGACTTTGTTTGCATTTGAGTGACAAATGTGTATCTAGCTAAGGGTTCATTAGGAGTGGGCACTCATCTCTGCTTTGTGAATTTCTAATGCCCGGTTCTTTTCTCACTGGCAGTCACTGTCGCCAGGTTTATACAGTTTATTTCTCAGTTTGATTAAGATCCGTCAGAACTGCTCATTTTTACTGTTAGTTTGAATATCACCAGGAAAGACACAAACTGGGACACATTTATTTGATTCTGAGATGCGATGTGTGGTGAGGCTTAAGAGAGAAGGGCAGCTAAGGAGCAGAGAGCCACTGGCCTTCGCTTTAGACACTCCACAGCCTTATTGTGCTGAATCAGAACTGTTTCCCCTTCGCCTGTGAGTTATGCATGATACAAGTTACATGCATGTGCAGTGCGCCCAGTGCTTTAATGATCTAATGAAAACACGAAAAGCTTCTCCGTGTTGTACATTTCGTACTTCGTCTTGGGTACAGTGAAAACCTTAGCAGACCTATTGAGTATACTTAAACGTAATGTTTTCTACTAGAGCAAGGTTAACCTTTGAGTATTACAGCTGGTGATTATAATAAAAATGTCTTTTAAGACTACTGCCAGTGGCACAGCCCAGGTGACTTTTTAGCTGTCTTATGTTGTTCCTCCCCAGCAGCTCTGCAAATACATTTACATAAATAGTAATGTGTTCAGGATATTGAGCTTGGGATCTTCAGCACTGTATCTCTTGGCCTCAAGGCCTCAGCTGACTATCCTGACACTTCTTCCAGGGATCTCTGCTGCCACTGTTCTCTGTCTCCTCTTTCTCTTCCTTTCCCATGTTTCCTTTTACCCTTGTCTTTTGTGCATGGTTGTTCCTTTTATGGCTGACATCAACCAATCAGAACTGTGCACTGCCATCCAGCACTTGTTCTAGATGTTTATGCTCTTAGAGTCAGTGTGTTGTGTCAGTCATTTCACTGACCCCACCACAACCCTACAGAGTGGGCGCTGTCACCTTTCCCAGGGACAGACAAAGAAACCGAGTAATGCAAAGCCTGGGAAAAGGTGGATGGGATTCGCTCCTGGCCTCAGGCATCAGAGCCTGAGCTCTGTACTTGAGCTATGGTCTCCTGCCAAGAATGTCCAAGGTTAAACATGACAGCAGCAAGTTAAATGTGCTGATCAGGAGTATGACGAGCTTCCAGAAGATCCAGCCTGTTGTCTTTAGTTTCTGAATTCTGAACCTCAGTAACTGGTGTAGCCCAGGGTCAGGGTATGCATAATGGCGCATACAGTGGTTATGGCCTGGTGGTCCTGAAACTGTTGAGTACTGTGAGGGATGTCCTGCTCCAGAGGAGCTGGGAGTGATCATATGCACACGGCCCACTTTTCATACAAACTTCCCTCTTTGTTGACATTTTGAAGGTAATTGACTTTATATTCAAAGATGTTACCCAAGAGGATGCTAAAAATCCTGCTGTCCCTGTGTTTCAGTTAATGCATCTTAGAGTTACAATTAAAACCATTATGAAGATTTCACAGATGTGCTATAAAAAGTTCTAAACCAATTAGCAATAAACCTAATGTGTTCTTGATTTTTCACATGCAGATTAAGGCTAACTTTTAGATAGTTGTTTCCTGTACTTAAATCTTATGAAGGTAGACATGTTACCAGGCACTGTGTAATGATGATAGTGTATGGGAGGGGTGTAGGGAACATGATGCTTCAATGTTTACAAAGGATGTTTCACAGACACTATTGAACATTTTCTGTAAAACTATAATTGGAAGCTTTGGTGCTTATAATCCAGTGGCAGATACAGAAATTACAAAGTGAAATGGTCAACTCTTTTAGAACATTAGTTTGTATCTTTGTCCAGTGGTTGAGTTTAAAACAGTATCCTGGTACTATGAAGAACTTACAAACAATGGTTTGTATAGGCATGGATTGCTTAGATTACATTGAATTACTTGTGGAAAATGAAATGGTCTCTCTTGTTTTGCTGGACATTTGCAGAACAATCATAGGATTTAAGTCTTGCAGAATTGTGTGCTCCCTACTTTCTTGAGAAGTAGCTTGTGTGTTGTATGTTCTATAGATGCCTGGCATGCTCAGCCTGTGAGCCTGAAGCCATCTGATGATAAATTCTAAGATTACAGTTGTTCTGTGACTAGGGATTCTAGCAAAAAAGATGAGAGAAATCCTAGATCAGGGATGAGATGCTGTTTCTAGTCCTTCAGATATTAAGTGCAGAATTAGAGATAAGCCTGGACAACAACAGTGTTCTAATCCCAGGGGCAATGTGGAGCTCAGCCGTGTCTGACAGGAGGTTTTAATTCTTTTCTTCTGACAGATAACCCCTGCCTTATTTAATCTACTTTGAAATCCAGTTTGGTTTTACTTTATTTAAGAAGATATAAGCTGCTGCTGCCTTCCGTTCGAAAGCAACCTGCTCACACTGCCAGACTACAAATACAAATAACAGCCCTGCAGGTTCTGCTACAGCTCCGGGGCTGGGACCTCCAGTGAGCAGGGCAGACACTTCCTGAATCTGGGCTACACTGCTTAACAAAAGAGAGGTGCTAGGCAAGATATCATGGTGCTGTCCTTAAAAGGCACTTCAGGGTGCTGGGGAGTAGGTCATTGGTAGAGTTCTTATCTAGCACATTCGAGGCCCTGGGTTTAATCCCCAGCAACACATAATTGGCCTCTTGCCTCTTGTGCTATTACCTTGGTTGGTCAGGCTTAGGTCAAATGGCACAGTTTCCAGAGCTGGTCCCTGAGGTCAGAGTGTGTGCAGCTCACACACTCCTGTTGAGCTCTTTGCCATCTCTTTTGCAGTAGGTATTGCAAAATGCATGTTTTCTGAGAGAACGTAAGTTCCAGATGGACAGTAGGTATGTCTCCCTCATCCACAGCATCTCACATAGCCGCTGGCATGTATTGGGTACTCAATGGAGTCATTTTAAAAATAATGAAAAGCGGGAGGCAGGTGGCCAGTGCCCCGCTCCTGACGAGACCACACCGAGTTGAATTATGAATTAGTGAGTTGGTACTGCCAGCAGCAGGGCTGGGAAACGGTCTCAGGGAATCTCTAGGCAACACACGCTTGACGCTACCAGACTTTTAGACCAGATGTAGTGAGTGCCTCCTTTTACTCTAGAGATGGTGAGGACTTAGCTGCTGGGGAGAAGAGAAGAGAAAGAAGAGGGGAAAGACCTTGTCTAGAGATTGGCCCAGCTGTATGATCACACTGTGGGTGTATTTATTTAGAACAGATCTGATGAGGACAACCAGGCTTCAGTTAGTTCCTGGCTCACTGTGCCAACCATGAGTGTGATATCGGCTAGACCTCCTGGGTGCCCTCTGTACTGTTTCTGTGTAACTAGTGAGACTAAGGTGCAGAGGGTGAGTTCTGGAGTCAGCCTATCCCACTGTGTCTGGAGAACGAAGGTGAGAACTTGAGCTAGGAATGGAAATTCCCAAGTGTGCTAATTCCACGCAGCCATTAGTCTGGGTGCTGGGTACGGCTTTGTTTTGAAATGGTTGTAATCCTAACCACCACAGCTAGTGCTACTGCTTCAGATGCTGCTTTTGGCTCTCTGTGGATTGTGTTGTCCTTCTGCACAAAGAAAAGTACACGGGTACCCAGGAACCAATGAGGAAAACGCTTGTAGTTAACATAGCAGATGAGAGTTGACTGTGGTGTTTTCCCCCGGTAATCCCACAGTCAGTAGGCTGAGGCAGTTGAATAACCATGGGCTACATAGTATGTTTGAGGTCAGCCTGGAATACAGAGCAAGACTATCTCAAAAAGAAAGTAAATGACTGCAGGTAAGGGAAATGTCTGAGGGCCTTGAAAGCTGCAGACAGGAGCCTACATAGACACAGGAGATGATTGTACTGCTTGGGAAAAAAAAGCAAGACAGACAAAAAGAAGTACCTCATGCAAATCCTGTTATTGCATTAGAATTATTGTAGATCAGAGGTCAATAAACATTTTTCATAATGGATCCATAATAAAGTTTTGAGGCTTAAGAGTTTAGATCTTAAGCCTGTCAGAGCTGCCTTTCCCAGTCTGCCATTGTACTGTGAGAGCAGCCCTAGGCTGTACCATTCGCACTGCAAATAGCTGGCCTATAGGTCCTGATGAACAAATGTAACTGGGGCCCGGCTTTAGGCTTTGGTCTTAGCCAGCTTTACTCCAAGGAAGAAAATGTATCACCACTGACTGCTTGTCAGCCCCATGTGGACATGGCGTCCACACTGTCCTGTTGGGGTGGCCTCCACTCAGCCCATGGTTTTTCTCTGCATGGTGGAACATTTGTCTCCTCTTCCATCTGGAAGATGAAGGAAGGGTCTTTGCTCCATCACATTTTGCTCTAGTTTTGCAACTGGGAATTTTGATGACATCCCCAGCAGTCACTTTAAGGATTCATCTCTTGAATGTTTCTGTGCTGCTTGCTTTAAAGAGTTAGGTTCTTAAAAATTGCTATGAAGTGTTTTTCCTTAGCTAGATTTCAGCATCCATTTTAATGATGGCATGGATTCTGATAATTCTTTGTCATTACACTTGGATATAACATTTTAATTAGAACAAATTCCACACATGTCAGAGGATGCATTAATGTAGACTGAAAGGGTAAGAGTAGTATTTCAAGTTATATTATGTAATAAAATGGGGCCTTGGGAAAAACCCAATTTTTCAAATAAACTTTTCAAATGAGAAAAGATTGCAAAACTAAACTGTGTTTGCTTTCTAGGGGTATTGAATGGACAAGCTTGACCAGTTTCCTTTCTTTTGCTGCTTCAACCCCAAACAACATGGGGTTAGTAAGAAACGAACTTCAGCTGGTTGATCTCCCAACAGGTCCGTGTCTTACCTTCTGAAAGGTTGGAGTGGTATCTCATGCTGATGGGAGACACTGCTTGCATAAAATGTCCTCAGAGCATTTTCTTTCACCTTGGTGTGTGTTCTTACATCCTGTTTACTCTCTCTAGTTCTGTAATAATTGCCTAGAAAAACCACAGCATTGTTTCTATGTACACACCACTAGTGTAGCACAGGGTAAGTGGAAACCATTAGCTGAACTCACGGATGCACGACAAAAGAGGGGCCCAGTCTTCTTTTGCACGGTGTCTTATGTATAGAAGATTCATGTAGAGGCCAGAGGACAACTCTTGGGAGCCAGCCCTTTCCTTTAGCCATGTCAGCCCCTGGGGTTGAGGTCAGTGCAAGCAACTGCCCGCTGAGCCAGTTCCCTAGCTCTCTGCAAGATCATTTTTAAGCTTTCTCTGTAGTTGCAGATTTTGGCACCTCTGCTTAGAATTTGGACTATTGTAGGAAGCCTTCAAAAATTGTATAGCTTAGTGATGATGTTCAAATGTTCAAATCTAAAGCTTTTGATAGCTGTAGGCTGATTGAATTAGGGACCATATGAAGTCTTTGCAATAGCAAACATTCCAGGGGTAGGGGTGTAGCTTCAATCGTACAGTGCTTGCTTTAGCATGCGGAAGCCCTACGTTCTAACGCCAGCACCACACAAACTGGAAGTGATCCCAGCACTCAGGAGGAGGAAGATGCATCATACTCAGCTACATAACAAGTTCAAGGCCAGCCTAGGAAAGGCTGAGCCCAGGAGAGCCCTGACTCATAATTGAAAAAAGGGAGGATAGGTCCTTAGTCTGGGTAATCAGCGGATAACCCAAGTGGTAGAGGCAGAGAACTGACCCGCAAGGTGTTTTGCACACCTGTGTGTGCACACTCATGAAATCACAGACTCTAACTAATATAATAGAAAAGAAAGCACCCTGCTAACGTGTTTACAATTATTTACAATGTGAGACCTAACAAACTTCAGAATGAAGGACTTTATAATAATAGCACATGAATTTTAAAGGCAGTGATTTCAAATGTGAGTTTCTGCAAAATAATACCGTAGCTGAGCATGGTGGCAAATCTCACTGAGTTCCAGGCTAGCCAGAATTACACAGTGAGAGCCTGTCTCAGAACAAACAAAACAAACAAAACAAACAAAAAAACCCAACCAACCAATCAAGAAAACAAGAATAAAATCAATATATGCAGATGATTTTAAATAATAATAATAATGTGCAGGAGTAACAAGTGTTTGGTTGTTTTCTGTATGTAGGTGGTGTTAACTTAAAGAATCAGCCATGTGCACACTCCAGTGTTGCTATAACACCAGAAAGTGACCTGCCCAGGAACTGAAGTTCCTAGATTCTGGCTTTGCTAGCATACTGGCTCTGGCCTTCTCTCAAGCACTGTCATATTCCAGATGAGCAAGACTATAGTTAGTTAGTCACTTGTTTAAAAAATCCCCATTTCTTTTCTTCAGAAGGACTATTGTTTAATTTAGAATCTTTTCTTGCAGATTTCTTTTGTCTATAATAATCAGCAGTTGCTGATTTGCTGAAGAGAGAAATGTGAGCACTCAGATTGTAGGGTTTTGAACCTGGAAGCTCTGGAGCACTGGTTCTCAGCCTTCCTAAAGCTGCAGCTCTTTAATACAGTTCCTCATGCCGTGGTGACCTCAACCATAAAGTTATTTTATTGCTACCTCATACCTGTAATTTTGCTACTGTTAGGAATCGTAACGTAAATACCTGTGTTTTCCTGTGAAAAAGTCATTCTTGCCCGCAGGTCGAGGACCACTGTCGTAGAGGTTAGTACCAGCTGACTTAGAAAGGCCCGTGTTTGCACTTGCCGCCTGCGGGAGCAGGGTGTGTAGGTGTGTTCGGCCGTTGTTCTCTCTTTAATTCAGTGTAAATAAAAATCTCACAAAAATATTTAAATATGTTTGTTAAAGTGAAAGGTAGAATTTTTTTATTTATGAAAACTTCTCTTTTGGCACTTAACTAATACGGCATATAGTTATAACTCCCCAGTTTCACTTAGAAAGACTTTTTGGAAGTAATGTGCTCAGACATTTCATTTAATACTTTGCAAATAAAATAAGAAATCTTCAGTATTCATTTCAAAAGTTTTTTTTTTTTTCCTCCCAACTAATCGGTACTTGAAAACATGGGTGTGTCTTCTCTGACTTTAAATGCACAATGAGTCCCCGCTAGGCCACAGAGGCTCCAAAGTTGTAGACAGCAGTATCTCTTAAGGTTCTAAAATTGAATTACAGAATTGAAGAAACTAAATAACATTAAAATACCTTTTTATAAAATAGATATTTGAACATAAGTAATATATTTTTGTTTTCTTTCATATTTTAAGAATATTTCAAATTTCACTATTAGACCTGGCTTTGAAGCAAAGCCCTGAGTGACGGAGGCAGAGGGTGTGGCTGGCCGCATCAGGTGGTGGGGCTTCTTGCTCTTTTATGTGGTGCCTGTGATTCACCTTCTCATTTTTCAATTAAAGGGAGGAGCACTGCGTTCCGTGGTGACCGGGGCAATGATGAATCACCCATTGAAACGATCAAAGTGTCTCATTTGAAGTAAGTGCCATCCTATTACATCTACGGTTGTGTCTCAGGAGCATTGCACAGCTGCTTTTTTAACTTTTAAGAAAGTAGGGACATGCTAAATATTCCTGAAATCTGTTAGTGACAGCAGATAATTACAAGTGGCCATATCAAAAAGCAGAGCTTGACCACAGATGTGAGACAGCCTGGAGATGCTCTGTTCTCTTTGCTTCCCCCTCACCTCCCTTCCTGGTTTCTACTAATCCTACTTCACATGCATTTTCAATTGGAACAAAACATTCAAAAGACTATTGGAAACAAAGTGAACCTAAATTGTACATAAAGAAAGTGAGAGCTTTCACAATAATCCCATGCTCTAAAGGTCACAACACTCACAACAGTCTTTATCAGGAAAAACATATTTTATCAATTCATGAAACTGTCTATGCTGGCATCTGAAAGGAGATAACCTCAATGGAGAAAATGCTTCCACAAGATCCAGCTGAAGGGCGGATTCTTAATTAGTGATTGATGGGGAAGGGCCCAGCCCATTGTGGGTGGAGCCATCCCCTAGGCTAGAGGTCCTGGGTTCTATAAGAGAGCTAAGCAAGCCATGGGGAGCAAGCCAGTAAGCAGCATCCCTCCAAAACCTCTGCATCAGCTCCTGCCTGCAGGTTGTCCCCCACCCCTACTTGTTGCAGTTCCTGCCCTGACTTCCTTTGGTGATGAACATTGAGATGGAAGTGTGAACCAAACAAACCCTTTTCTCCCCACTCGTTTTTGATCATAGTGTTTCATCAGCGTGACAGAACCGTGACGAAGACATCTGGTGTCATTAATCTCATAATGTGTTAAATTCATCCCAATGTCATATTATTTTAGAAAACAGTTAAAAGGAATAGCAATATATTTTGGGATTTCATATCAATTTTAGAAGCAGCTTGTCAGTTTTACCCACAGCACCTTCCAGGGGTTTTGATCTGAGTATCAGTCTGGGAGAGAACAGACACTTGAGCAAATTTTGAAATCATGAATGTGGCACCTACCATTACCTATTTATGTCATCTCTGTCCAGAAATATATACTTTTCAGTATGGTATTGCATGCAGTATTATTGTATATCATTCAATTAAGTTCTTACATGTCATCAAGTTTTATATCTTCTATAATCAGTTGTAAGTGGATTTTATCTCAATTTTCAATATTATATACTGGAATTACAGTGAAGTTTCCGATGGTGACCTTGAAGCCTGTGACCATGCTGAGCTGAGTTATTCTAGTGATGTTTTTGTTAGTCTCTTACAAGTCTCTGTGTAAATAGTGTTTGCTTATAAAGACACTTCTGATCTTTCTCACTCATCTCCAGGCCATTTGCATCTTTTTTCTACTAAGTAGGGCTGCTGGTAACTGTTGATGCAGAAGCGAGAGCATTTCCTGCGACAAGGGCCTATACTTTTGATGTGCTGTATTTTCATATTAGTTCATGTCATCCTATCTTAACATTCCCTCAGCATATTTATATACTTGGTTCCTCCCTCCCTCCAGATACACCTTTCTGCTGTTTTCTAGTTCTTTGTAGGCAGAGAACATATTTTATGTTATTTCAGACTTTTGAGACTTAGCTGTGACTTGTCACATGACTCAGTATCTGATCTGTCTTAATGAATGTCCGCTGTGACTTGAAAAGCTGTTGTTATTACAGTCTTCTGTGAGTTGGTTGTACTTGGTTCCTAAGTCTGCTGTGTCTTTGCTAGTTCTGGGTTAAGTCATTCTGTGCACTTCCGAGAGGCGTGCGCTGACTTCCCTACCTTAGTTATGGCCTCGTTTAGTTTTCTTTTGAAGCACTCAAGTACTTGTGGTAGTTATTCTGTGGTTGTAATTAGGCACACATAAGATCAGTGTTCTGGTTTTTTTTTTTTTTTATCATTAGGAAAGATCTTTTCTCTTGAGTATTCATATTTAATGTAACTTTGAACATGACTTATAATGGGGTCTGAATGTTAGTTTAGTTGTTTATGCAAGGCATGTGCTGTCCGAGTCCCACCTTTCAACTCATTAACTAATGCATGGCAGTTTTTGTTGTTGTAAAAAGATCTTTTTGATAGATTTTAATTTTTGTTGTCTCTTTTAGACAGTATTTGGCAGTCGTTTTCAAAGATAAGCCCCTGGAATTATGGGATATTAGAACCTGTACTCTTCTCAGAGAAATGTCTAAGAGCTTCCCTGCTATAACTGCCTTGGTGAGTCATGCCGGCCCACGAGCCGATACTCCTGGTACTGAGCTGTGTGGTTGCTGCTTTTCCATAGCTTGAGTTAACATCATTCCTGCAATGTATTTTCTTGTTGAAATGTATTAATGTTTGGGTATCTTGAGGAACATAAATACATTTATGAAAGAAGGTAAGCTTTAATCATTCTAGAAGTAAAAAGACATAAAGTTGATCATAATATCTGGAATTAGTAATTTTAAAAAGTCATAGACATAAAGCCAGTGTCCAGTTGACAGAAGAAGAGGAAATGGATCACTGTCAGAAAGAGTTCAGAACAGACCTGTGAGTGTGTGGGATCCAAATGCACAAGGTAATCGTGTGCAAGTCAAAGAGAATAGTCCGACCATTTAGTAGTCAGGGTAAGGAAACAGTCTCATCTTTTATTTTTAAGTACACATACAAGTACACATTGTATGTTAAACACACACACACCCCTTCCCTTTTCCCTTGGACCTCTCACTAGTCCCTTTGTCCCTCTAGACAAAAGTTATTTGTCTTCTCTGTCTCCATCCTGCAGAAAGGAGCAGTTTATTCAGGAACCTTTCTTTCTGCATGCAAGCAGCAATCTCTCCTTTCTTTTCTTCTCTCTCTCCTTCTCAGCCCCTGAGCACAGTCCCTTATATCTTCCCTCAACTCTGCCTCCTCAGTCCAGACTGCGTAATCTCAGTTCATAGGTCCACGTCACATGGCCTGATCTTGCGTCATGGTGCACCTGCGCAGATCTCACAATGGATGTGGCTAGTTTCAAGTGTGTGAGGAAGTCAGGTGCTGTCATGAGACTTAGCTGCAGTCCCGGGCGCCATCCTGGGACTGCCGCCACACCTGCTCCCCACAGTTAGTCAACTTTAGTGAAGGAAAATAGAAACAATAAGAAACAGGGTGGTGTGTAAGACAGCACTGTTTCTGTAAATTAGATTCTCATGCGTATGAGAATTGACCACGCCCTGACATCCCAGCACTGCAAGGCAGGAGGAGGACATTTCCTACAGCTGAAGCGTGACAGAAGAAAGGAAGACTGTCCTAGAATATCCACGTGTGCAGTGACCACTGGACACGTAGCTCAGCACCCATGTGGTGGCTCACAACTCAGTCTGATCACGCATGTGGTCTGTAACATACACAAGCAAAACACACACATATAAATTAAACCTTAAAAAGGAACTTTTACATGAGACAATATTTGACTAAGCTCATTAGAATAGGTGGAGGCGTGAGAATAATCACGGAAGTGAGCGGCTGGCTGTGTGAGCGCCTATGCCTGAGGACGGGCCTGATGGGCAAGCTCGATTCTCTCATCCTACGTGGGTGGGAGTGCACAGGACTACAGTGGGATTCGAGAAAACATGAAAACTTAATCCTAGACAGTTGCCTGTAAATGATGTCCTTGCTTGAAAGCCAATTGTGTGCTGATCATAAGTAGCTGTGCCTGGCTACTCTAAGCAGACTTTGGTGGAAGGGAGCCTGGCATGTCTGTCTGTGCTGTGCAGGAGTGGTCACCGTCTCACAACCTGAAGAGCCTGAGAAAGAAGCAGCTAGCCACCCGGGAGGCCATGGCCCGCCAGACTGTGGTCTCGGATGCAGAGCTGGGAGCCGTTGAATCATCTGTGATCAGGTACGAGGCCCTGCCCCTGTTGGTGCACCTTTGTGCTGCCTGTGTCCTGGCAGAGAACCTGGCAGGCCCAGACGACTGAAGCACAGTTGCTGTCCCTGTGCTCAGTGTTGTCAGTAAAACGCAGAGCTGCTGACCTGTCAGCGGCCCCGAGTGTGATCAAGTCAGCACCTTTAGCTGAAACAAACGAGCTCTGATGTGGGCAGAGACAGTCACCTCCCCAGAAAATGTCCTGGGAACACTCAAGAGGGGTTTAAATGCTCTTGGACCTCCTGTAAATGCATCTAAACAGTGGGTAGTAATGGGTGTCACCCTAGGGAAAACTTATCTTTCTTCTCTGCCTTAAGTTTATTACAGGAGGCAGAAAGTAAGTCTGAACTCAGTCAGAACATCTCCGCTCGGGAACATTTTGTGTTCACTGACAACGATGGCCAAGTTTATCATCTCACTGTCGAAGGAAATTCTGTGAAAGACAGTGCTCGGATTCCACCAGATGTGAGTGTCATCCTCAGGACACCTCTGTCAGGAGTGTGACCAGGGATCTCGTTTATCCATATCCAGTGAAGACATAGTTAAGCCTAATACAATAAATGTTACTATTCAGGGAGAGGTTACTGCAGACTAACTTGGTCCATACCAAGTTCATATACTGCAGAGTGACATAGCCACCGTGATCCTAGACCGCATGTGTGGTCCCGTCTTACCACCATGGCACGCCATAGGAGTTACCTGTTTGCTTATGAAACTGAGGACAGGAAGGTTCATGGCTGTCATGGCAGCTGTCCTATTTCTAGTCTGAACATTTCCATTGGTTAGTTTGAAATAATTCTAATACGATTGTGAGTATAGTGGTATTAATATTTACTCATTTGTAGGTGTCTTATTTTGGCTTTGTAGAATCAATTGTAGTTAATAATTGACATCAGCACACATCTTACAGATTGCTCTTAATAAATGAATTAATAAACCATTAACTAATATATATTATAATTAAATGGAGGCATTAAAGGGGATTTCAAACAATGCATATTTAAGGTTTCATCTAAGAATAGATGTTCTAATAGAAAACCTATTAAAAGTGTCTCAGTAAGGATCTTGACTAGCTGAGGTCATTTAAAGTTAAATGGGCCAGAGAGACATCTCAGTGAGGGTCTCTGTTGCTATGTGATAAATGCCATGGCTGTATCTGAGGGAGGAAAGGACTTGTGTCGTCCTATGCCTCTCAAGTCACACTCAGTATTACCACTGAGGGAAGTCAGGGCAAGAGCCGAAGCAGAGGCCGTGAAGGAATGTTGCTTATTAGCTGCTCCCTGTGACGTGCTCTGCCTGCATCCTTACACAACCCAGGACCTCCTGGCCAGGGATGGCACTGCTCACAGTGGGACATACCACGTCAATAAAGAAAATTTATAACAGGCAGCCTGCTGGAGCCATGTTTTCAGTTGAGGTTCCCTCTTCCCAGAGGACCCTCTCCTGTGTTTACACAAAAGCTGGCCATCATGTTTCTCCGCTCCAAGGTGGTGCTGTCAAGAAGCTTTTTAAAGTTAAAGCTGTGGGTTGTCAGAGCCAAGTGCTTCTTCAAGTACTCCTTGTGTCACCTCCCATCTTGGCAACCGAGTTCTCAAGTGAGTGAGTTAGGAGAGCTAGGTCACATGGCCTACTTTCAGAAATGATGCCCTGTCACATTTACAGTCTGCTGTTGGTCCTTGGATCAGTCCTACTTTACTGTGGGAAGTGGCTCCTGGGGCCTTTGAAAGGATGAGGGTTCTTTAGAGGTTAGCTACCAAGTGCTCCTGTTAACACAGAATTGAAGGCGTTCATTTAAAACCATTATTCTAAAGTCAAAGTTAATATCATAATCTTCATACCGTAGCATAGAATAAGTCATATCTAGGACTTAGTAGTAACTATTTTTGAGGACATCTGATATTGCTTACATTTTCAATATGGATGTGGGAAATTGATGTTTGATGTTTATAATAGGAAAGTAACTCTAAATGTATACCAAGAAATGCTGCTAAAGGTTGGGACCCCATTGTCCACCCTTAGCCTCCACATAGCTCCTCTTGTAGGAAGATGTCCTCTGGGCTCTTACAGAGTCACCTACTAATAGTTTGCTCTCTTCACTTTCCAGTTGCTTCACACTGAGGTTAGAACACAACACCAGTCCTTCCAACTAAACCAAAGAAAAAGCTTTGAACTTTGGCCATGAGTATTCGTTTCTTAATTTATTACATTATTATTTACAGTGTCTTGTTGTAGTCACAGGACAACTTGTAGCACTCACTCCTTTCTTTCCACCATATGGATCCCAGGTATAAAACTTGGATTGGCAGGCTTGGTGGCTTTCCCATCCAGGCACTGATCTCTGGACATGGGTACTCTTATAAATGCCTTCGGAGGCAGCCACGGCACACAGTCAGGAGGTGGCACTTCTGTTCTGTGGGGTCTTAAAGTGAGGGCACAAAGACTCTCTTTACTCTGCTAAATTCTTTTGTTTCAAATGAATCAAGTCTTTGAAGAAATGTGACTGTTAGTAAGCTGCGTCCAGTGGGACTGGCTTATGTTTAAGGGAGGATGGATATCTATATACTGTGTGAGAACTGGTTTTGGTTTGTTGTTCTTTCTGAAGCTGACATTTTTCCAGTGGCTATAATATAGTATGTAGAAGAAAGGGTGTTTGTTTGTTTGTTTGTTTGTTTGTTTCAACCCACTATTTTCTTTATTGTTCTTTCAAATGCAAGGCTCTAAACACTAATTTTGAGCTGAAATTTTCATTCTGGAAGTTGGCCCCCAAACTGTGAAGTATATAGAATGGTAAAAGGAGAAAGCTCAGCATGTTTTAAACTGTGTGTATCCATGGTGACTGCCTTCATCTTGGAAATGGAGAGAATCCTGCCTGGCATGCGGGCAGCACAGCAGCTGCAGCAGTGAGCAAGGAGCACCACAGAGAGTAGAGGGACCCACAGGGGATGCACAGCAGGCCCTGCAGAAGCACCTCTCCATCCCCAAGGGCTCTACTCCCTCAGCCCTGCAGGAGGGCGTCTGCATGTCCACACAGTTGCATTAACACAGCAACACTAATTTGTAGATTAATTTAATATAATCTCATTTTTAAGTGTGAAAAGAAAACTAAGGTTAAAAATGTGAACGTATTCAAGACAAAGTAAACTTAAAGGCAAACTCTTCTTAAACATCCCATTCAAATTTCAGAAAAATGGAACTAAGATCTGAGAGCATTGCACAGAGTCTCATGTACTTAGTGTAAGTTTTGTTGTTGTTGTTGTTGTTAAGTTTATTGCAATATTGAGGTTTTTTTTTTTTACTCTGTTAGGCCTTTTATTTGTTTGTTTGTTTGTTTGTTTGTTTTAGTTTTGGGATATTACCAGGATTGTGTAGTATTTAGAGAGGCAGTTGGTAATTTTGTCAACCATTGGCACAATCTTGGCCTAACTGTAGAGACCCTCTTGAATATTTTCATTGTTCTGTAATTACAAAGCAAGGTTTCTTTTCATGAGTGGAGAGACAGTGAGTAGCAGCATTATTTAATTCTGACGTGAACTGTGTTTACAGTGTGGCAGACATTGCTTCTCAAGCTTTAGCTTTATAGATTTATACCAGCACCTGACTCCACCAACAGTAGGCCCAGGACACAGAAGGGTTAAGTAGACACGCCCTGTCAAGAGCTGGGACACAAGCCTGGCAGCGTGGTCTGATGCCAGAGTATAAGCACTTGGGCCCCAACCCACCCAGCAACTCTGCTGGATGGCCTGTTCTCCCTCTACACTCCCCTCTCACAATAGCGTGTCAGCAAAGTTCTCAGTCTTTTTTTCCTGTAGAGAAACCATTACATAGCTAGTTATGAGGGTCATTGAGTTTCCCTTGGAGTAAATTTATTAACCTTTAATAAAGAGATAATTAGAGATGGTGCTCTAGACTGCAGTTTTTTGTTTTGGGGTATTTTGTTTTATTTTTGCCTTTCTGGAATTTTCCTTTTCCTAAAGCATTTCTTCCTAAAAGACATGTCTTCTCTGTAGCAGTAGTTTAGATGACTGAATGTCCATCAAACTGAAATATCCTGTTTCAGCACAGTTGACCTGATATGCTGAGGCTCTTTCAGAGTTGAAAGTTTTAGTATATGATGGCAGGCACGCTAAAGTGAGCATTTATAAGTAATGTTTTTATTACTTCACTGTGATCATTGCAGGGAAACGTTCTGTCCTCGTGATGACTCAGCAGAGAAGTTCATGGGTGGTTTTGTTGCTCTTGCTTCTAGGGTAGCATGGGCAGCATTACCTGCATCGCTTGGAAAGGGGATACATTAGTGCTTGGAGATATGGATGGAAATTTAAACTTCTGGGATTTGAAAGGCAGAGTATCCAGGTAAGAGCCAAGAGAAACCTTTGTTCAGTTGTAAATAGGACCAGTAAGCATGAGTGGGAATTGGAGCTTTGACACCTGACCTTTGGAGGAAGACTGACTGGTCATGAGCCAGCTCTGGTCAGTCACAGAGACCCTGGTTCAGCCCTGCAGAGGCCCTGGGGTCTTCCCCAGCAGATATTGATGCAGCCCTACCTGTCAAAAGTGACTCCCGAGAATGTGAAGTGCTACTCCCATCCCACACCTGATCATAAGTAGTGCACACACTGAGTGTCATTTTATGTCCTGTTGGTATTTTTATTTCTTTGTCCTCAGAGGAATACCCACACACAGAAGTTGGGTGAGGAAGATTCGCTTTGCCCCCGGCAAGGGAAACCAGAAGCTAATAGCAATGTATAACGATGGCGCTGAAGTGTGGGATACCAAAGAGGTAGGCGCAGCTCTGCAGCCTGCCAGTGGATCGAGGGGAGCAGTCAGCCCAGGAACTGGCTGTCTTTCCCACTCTGTCTGAAAGTACAGTCTCCAGCAAGTATGTCCAGCTCCTTATGAGAAATTATTTGTTAGAGAACTTTGCTCTCAGAGTATTCTGTTGTAAGCGAGACAGCGTGGCAGATAATTGGTGGACTCTTCGGTGTCATCGCTGTGGTTGAGGCCTGTAGAGTAGTCTGCATGTGGGGATGGGCTGCTAGCGGCTGTTCATTTGCAGATATACTCTGGGCCTCTGTCACCCAGTCTCTGACCATTTAATCCAGAATGGTAAACAGCTTTATTTTCTGTCACTCATTCTCACAGGTTCAGATGGTGAGCAGTTTAAGAAGTGGAAGGAATGTGACCTTTCGGATTTTGGATGTGGACTGGTGCACGTCAGATAAGGTGATCTTGGCATCTGATGACGGGTGCATCCGAGTCCTGGAGATGTCCATGAAGTCTACGTGTTTCAGGATGGATGAGCAGGAGTTAGTAGGTAAGGCACACTCCTGAGAGGGACTCCTGAGAGGGAGCTTGCTGCCACAGGGTGTGATCCTCTGCAGAGACAGCAGCTGCCGCTTCATTTCAGAGAACTCTTGGAAAGCAAGCGTGAATCGACTCACTTTTCCGTAATAAGCTTCACGCATCCCACTGTGTATCAGGGAAATCCACTGTGCACTGTGACATTTGAGGCCTGTCTGACCAATGTGATCATCCAAAGCTAAACTGGGTACTTGTGTGATTGTTTTGAGGAGTGTTTGGTTTTGTTTGGTTTTAAAATATAGTTTAAAGAAAAAAGACCTCCGTGCATGACTTCTTTTTCCTAAAGAAGAGGTGAGAAGATCGTAAGCATTCCCACCCAGTGGCTTACTCAGAGTGGTTCTGATCCTCCTGTCTCCAAGTGTCCTCTGGGCGTATCCTCCATGACACTCCTGGTGACCATTTGCAGAGAATGTCTTGAGAGCCTCGTTTACTCATTTGCTGATTCAGTTCCGCCTGTGCTTGGCAGAGGCGATTGCTGTTTGGCACCTGAGAGACTGGGGTGTTGTAAGCTGCTCCCTACGCCCCCCTGGAGTGGCCGGCGCCCTGCTGCTGGTGGTGGGTGCTGAACCTTTCCTGTGCTGTGCTTGTCACTTCTCTGCGGCCATGGCAGCCCTCAGGGGAAGTGGAAGCAGCTTGTTGCATTCCCATTCCCATACTCGATCTTGAGTCATCTGTCAGCTCTGAGAGGTGTCAGGACCTCCTCACCGAGGCAGGCAAACACTTTAAACTGAATGACCAAGGAACTTGAGGGAATGTCAGAGGGATGTTTAAAAAACAAAACAAAGCAAAAACAATTGCTAGTTCTAGGTTAAGAAGTAGATAAGTGCAATCTAAGTATTTGAAGTTTTTTTTTCTTTTGATTTATAATTTGAATCTAAAAAGCTCTATCATCACTTGAATGAGTTCTAAACTAAACTGATTACAGAACTGGAGTCCATCATGTTGATCTTTTATACTGTAGCTGTGGACCAGGGTTTACATCATACTTAAAATTTGTACTTATATTAAGAAAAGAAGTACAAATGTTCAGTCTCTAGTGATACTGGCTGAACCAGAAAAATAGAATGTTAAAATAGTGATGGTGTTTTAGGGCTTTTATTGAGTCAGCAGTGAAGCTCTGAGGTGTGGAAGAGTAGTAGTAAGCCTTTCTCACCCTGTCTGCCTCTCAGGTTGAGAAGCCTGTACACAAGTTATCCCGTTTAATTTTTTTTTTTTTTTTTTTTTTTTTTTTTTGGTTTTTTTTTTTTGTGCTGGGGACCGAGCCCAGGGCCTTGCGCTTCCTAGGCAAGCGCTCTACCACTGAGCTAAATCCTCAACCCCTTCCGTTTAATTTTTTGACACATAGAATCATATTTGCTAAACAACATTGCTTCTATTAACTTACATATATAAAAATTATCATTTCAGGTATACTCTTTATTAATAATTACTATTGATATTTTTATCTTTTTAAAGAAGTTCTTAAGATCTTGTTGGTATTACAAAGTAAGTTGGGACAGCTGTAATTCAGAGGACAGCTTTTCGGCAGAAATATTTGAGCCCTGTTTGGATTTTGTAATGTTTCATGTGAGCAATAGCTATGCGTCTGAGTCCCTCCAGTTCTACTCCAAAGTGACCTAAGGACCAAGTCAACTATCAGGACTTGTTAAGTCATTCATTCTGTCTTCGCATTAGCCACCTTTCAGGTGCTCAGTGACTACACATGTAACTCGTAGGTATCCTGCATATCAGATGGCACAGTCTCTCATACATTTGGGCCATTTTAGCTCACTGTATCTGTTCAAGGGACAGGAAGGAAAGGCTCCATGGGAGCTGGAAAGGACCAGGGAGTGAAAGCCAATGGGCCCTGGGCAGTGGGTCAAAGGTGGGGAACCCAGTGGAGAGAGATGCTGACCTTGGCTGGCAGGCAGTAGCGCCTTTGGTCCTGTTTCTTTCCACCGGAATGTATTAGAAACAGCTGGCTCTTGCTCGTTTCGTAGTGTCCTGCCTGTAGGAAGTTATCCCTGTGTCCAAAAGACTTCATAAAAAGCCTCCTGGGAGTGCCAGACGTCAGAGGGCCCCCAACCCCTTCCTAAAGGGTGGGTGGACCATGTTAGTTTAATAGTCTCAGAAAAACAGATGCAGTGGTAAAAGTATTGCAGGTAAATGCAATTGCTTTTAATTCTCTTTAAACGAACTTTGTGTGTGTTGGGTCATGACGTCGAGCCTCTCATTCACAGTGCAGAGCTTTGTCCATCACAGATCCCTCACTTTAAAAGGGAGAAAGAGGATGTACTAATCGATCACACCAAGTGCAGAGAATCTCTACTCTGGAGTAGACTCCCGGTCACACTGGGTTTAGGCGTTGCTCTCTGCTGACTGCCATGTAATCAGTCTGTAGCTGAGACGTTGTTGAGGTATAAAGTTCGTTTTATTGAGAAGCTCCTTTGCTGTCTAGAGCCAGTGTGGTGCCCATACCTCCTTGTTCCAAGGGCCGCCCTTGCCTTGAAAGCCTTCCTACTACACCAGCCTTGGAATGGACGATATTCTCTGGACATTTCTCACATGTAAGTTGCTTCGGTTTTGATTTGCTTGCATAATTTTCTCAGGGATCGCAGTCCAGAAAAGAAGGAAGCCTTAAAACCAATCCAAGCAAAGGCAAAGACACTAAGGATTTTTTTCTGCCCCTGTCTGCACCACTGTGAGGCCTCTGTGGAAGAATGGGTCAGTGAGGAGCTGCAGGGTCATAGGATGCTCTCAGGGCTGGGTAGTCATCACACAGGTGCATCATCGTAGAGGGAAAGAATGAATGTGCAGACGGCCGAGAGATGCTGGAGGCTCAAGGACAGGCAGAGTCAGAAGTGTGTTATAAGTCAGTGTCTACCACACTTCAAAAAAGCCATCACAGAAACACAGTAGCAATTATTAATTAATTCTACAGTTACTGAACTTATTCTATGTGATGTACAGGTTGGTGTGGGATGAGAGTTTTGTTGTGGTTGTTAATTTTAAGGCAATAAATATCTGTTGCCTAAGAACTACCATGCCCATTCTATAGAGAGGAGGGAATGAATCACTGGTCATTGTTCATTGTAGGCTCTTTGTTCAAAGCAATCCAGACCTGATAGTTCTTAGAGCCAGCGAACCCATTTTCTCCTCTTTTGGAGACCTGAGGTTTTCTTTATTCATTTCCTTGTTTCTATTCAGTAATGCGAAGTCAGCCAAGGAAACGGTCAGTGAGTCTCAGACTCATGGTTACTACTTTGATCTGTAGCCAGATTTTTAACCAGAGGGTATAAAAAGGTTAAGTTCTTATTAATTCAACTTCTTTCAGTAAAGAAATACAAGTAATTGCAGAGACAATGAATGATTCAGACTTTTTTTTTGCGCAGTGATTATCCAGAAAATGAAGAAATAAAGACTCTCCTTCAAGAACAGTTGTATGCATTGTCTAAGTAAGTAACTGTGTTTCATAGAAGGTAAGAACACCGGAAAGTAACACACATAACTGACTTTTTAAAACCAAACGTTATTTTTCTAAGTGTTAGTGGCCCACAGTCCATCCCTTGACATAGGTTTGTTCTTCTTTGTAGCCTAGTTTGCTAGAAGGACTGTCTTAATCATCTCACAGAGAGGGTATTGGTCTCCATCCAGTTTCCAGCTCTGACACAGTAGAAGCTCTATGTAGTGAGGCTCCATTGTGAGCGTCTCATGGAGCTGTGCTAGAGGACATAGGCAGGTGACTCTGAAACAGCCTGTGCCAGGTCTGTGAGTGCACAATTCTGGCTAAGAAGTTGATGTTTCTTAGAGCCATGAGCATTTAAAAGTAAATACTAAGAATGATATAGCAAGGGGAGGAGAAAAATAGGGGTCTACATGAAGTTCTTGGTTCTCTAGAGCATGTTTTTGCAATCTGGACTCTGCCACATATTATAACCATCGTTATCATCGTCATTGTCGTCATCATCATCATAATCTTGAAAAAGTTATACTACCTGGCTAATGACAGTTTCAAATAATTGATCACTTTTCTCCAGTTTCCAAAATTTAGCATTTGTATTTAATTGGGAAACTGTAGGCTTTAAGAAGGCTGTCGATAATGACATGCTTATTCTTGTAGTCAGGTAAACTTTGCAAGACTACACAGCAGAGGTGATTGTGAAGTTGGGAGCCAAGACCAAGTAACTGCTCCTGTAACTTGTATTGTTACTTCTCTTTGCTTTTTGTTTGGCTGGAAATGTTTGTCCTACCTTTGTCTGGGTTCCTGTCTGCAGCGACATAAAGAAACTCCTGCTTGATCCTGAATTCACTCTCCTGCAGAGGTGTCTGCTCGTTTCCAGGTAATGTTCTCGGATATGGAATGCTGAATTTAACGATAATTTCAGGTTAACTCGTTTTATTGAGGCTTTGTAAAAGTTAGAACTAAACATGATTTGAAACTCTAAGCTCCTCTTTTAGATGTGACTTACAGTCTGGTTTACGAGCACTAATATAACCCAGCAAGTCCAGCTACATCTCAGATGAGATCTGGGCTTTCTGTGCCGCAAGGCCTTCACCTATAGGCAGCTTTTAAAATAAGAGCTGCAAACTGTGTATTTATAAACATGCTGATAGCCATACTTACCCAGTGCTCAGCAGAGTCGTGAAGACATTTCCCGCCATGTTCCAGAGAACAAGTAGCAGATTGTTTTGACACTTTATCCAGAAACTCTTACTGTGAAGCTGATGCCCAAACACAATGCTATTGGCAAACCAGGCCTATAGAGCTGTTGGATGTGAAGGGCTCTGTGTGGTCAGGCCTTGTGCTCTTGGGAACCCAGTAACTAGGCTAGAGGGCTCACTGCTTTGTGATTTCCCTGGCGCACTCTGAAGTGGAACACTGTTGCTGGTGACACCACTCCAGGCAGCCTGCTCAGGCCTGGAGAGCGAATTCACAGAGGCCCTGCTCTCCTCTTCCAGGCTTTACGGCGATGAGTCAGAGCTGCACTTCTGGACAGTGGCGGCCCACTACCTGCACAGCCTGTCCCAAGCCAAGTCTGGGGACACAGTGGTTACAAAGGACGGTGCTCCTAAGGACAAGCTGAATAACCCTCTGGACATCTGCTACGATGTGCTCTGTGAAAACGCCTACTTCCAGGTGCTGCTGCTTCTAGACAAAGACGTTTCATAGATGCTGCCTTTGTTATTGAAGTTTTCCCGAGTATCTTAAACTTGGGAGACTTTCGAGCCAGCCTTCAGTCCACATCCTAGAAATTAGCATTGTATCATATCTGTATGAGAAAGGCCTGCTTCTCTGAAAGCTTATAAACACCAAATTTTAATCCATATGAAATTTTTTATTAAAACAGTCTTGATTTGTATCTTAAAGTTTTTACCATGGAAAGTTAATTTTAATTAGCTCACTTCAATTTTCAATAAATCAGTTTTTCTACTTGACCTAAGAAATGTGATCTAAATTAAATTTTCTTCCTTCCTTTTTTCTTTCTTTTTCTTTCTTCTTCTGCCTCCTCCTCCTTTCCTATTTTAGAAATTTCAGCTAGAAAGAGTTAATCTACAGGAAGTAAAACGGTCAACTTATGATCACACAAGGAAATGCACTGACCAGCTCCTGCTGTTGGGCCAGGTATGTCAGTTCTGGTGCTTCGTGGAGTTGCTAGTTGATGAACATTTCACAGCATTGTTACACACGACGCTCACACTCTCCCCTACACATCCGTGTGTATGTGCACACTTGAAAGCATGGCCTTTGCACATACTTAGGCTTTAACAGTGTCAGAGCTTGTGAGGTGCACACTGCAGCTAGCTTACTGCAGCTGTAGCTTCTGTTCCACTCACAGAGCAGCATCTTCCACATTGACTGATAGAACATACAGGAGCAAAGGGAGTGTCCAAAGGGAGTGTTGCCTGCAGGCTGTAGACTCCGACATCCCACATTACAACTTTCTCTGGTGGAAGAAAACCTTCCCGTAGCTAAAGGAGACATTTCTGTCCCTAGACAGACAGGGCCGTGCAGCTGCTGCTGGAGACAAGTGCAGATAACCAGCACTACTACTGTGACTCGCTGAAAGCTTGCTTGGTCACCACCGTCACCTCCTCAGGCCCTTCTCAGAGCACAATTAAGCTGGTAGCAACCAATATGATCGCCAATGGCAAGCTGGCAGGTAAGGCACTGCGTCTGCATCTCTGTGCTGGGCTGGGCTGTTAGAGACTGTCCCTTTATGTATGCTGCAGAAAAGAGCGCTGCTCGTAGGATGGCCAGTCACGTTAGCGGGGCTTATTTGAAGCATAGAAGAAGGCGTCGCTGATTGCAGTGACAGTGGACCTAGGTCCTGCAGTCCTGGGCGAGCTGCACCATCCCAAATCATGCTCTAGGATGTGTTCATGCTTACTACCCTGGTGTCCATGCTTACTACTGTGGAGGGTAACATAGAGCACTGTCCAGTGCTTTATTTTAACATTTAGTTTAGTGGCTTCCCATTGTCCAGGTTGAATACCATTTGACATAATTAAGTGTGCTCACCTTAAATAAAAATGCAAGTCTCAAGTCAAATGTGGCTTCACTTTTTAATGATTTGTTAAAGAGAGCACTGCAGGGTCAGGTGACTGTCCTTCTGTCTTCCAGAGGGCGTTCAGTTACTCTGCCTGATAGACAAGGCTGCGGACGCCTGTCGCTACCTGCAGACGTATGGCGAGTGGAACCGGGCAGCATGGCTTGCAAAGGTAGGCGTGCGTTTCTAAGATGTGTCCTGCTCTCCTCCTGTGAAGCTGCTCCATGTTCCGTTCCTTTCAGTTCCCCCTCTGACCGAGTAGTAGCTAGTGCTGCTTATGAAGACAGAGCTTGCATTGGTGCGACTCCTGTCAGCTGGGGTCTGGTGCATCCAGGTCCCACAGCAGTCCAGGCTGCGTACAGGGCAAAGCCCTGCTGTTTGTTTCAGAGAAGCACACTTACTTTGTTTCTCTGTAAAGGATGTTTCTGTCCCAACATGGACCTCTTTCTCAGGTTCGGTTGAATTCTGAAGAGTGTGCGGATGTTCTGAAGCGGTGGGTTGACCACCTTTGTTCTCCACAAGTCAACCAGAAGTCCAAGGCCCTCCTGGTCCTCCTCTCTCTGGGTTGCTTTGTCAGCGTGGCAGAGACACTTCACAGGTAAGACACATGAGCCCTGGCCGCTCAGGCTGTGCTGGGTGAGCCATTCAGTGCCTCATGCTCTGACAGTGGAGGCGGTGCCCAGGCATGGTGTGGAAGGAGACCGATACAGTTCAGGTACGTGAGAAAGAACCGAAAGCATTCAGGGGCACCTCTGTCATTAGTTGTTTGTCCTAGAGCCTGTAACATTTGCCAAACATAAAGGGCATATTTAAAATATAGAAGTCTTAGACAGTTGGAGAAGATTGAGCCTTGAGAGAGTACTGAGCAGAAAGAAGCCACAGGGGCTGGAGAGTATGCCAACATGGGGTGTCCGCCACGAACACCTCACTCTGGTGGAAGAACCAGAGACAATAAGCTGAGACAAGTTTGACACATGACTTTTTAACTGGGCAGTGGGTGCCTAACTTAGAAACCCCCGTAGTCCTAGAACACTGTGGTTTAAAGTCCTTAGCACAGTGCTGTGTATCCACCATGAAGCTTGTGCTTAGAGAAGTCTGCTCTCCTCTTCTTTATATCCAGGGCTCAGAGGGGCATTGGGCCACCTCTGGGACTGTCCATTTCCACAGAAAATGTGTGTAGTGCAGAGCTCCACACAGAAGTGCAGGCTTGGCCTCACCCACCTAGGACAGGCTTTGAGAACCATTTTATTCCGTATTTTATTTTTAGGGACTAACTCACTTTTGTTCTGTTGACCAGTATGAGATACTTCGATAGAGCTGCCTTGTTTGTGGAAGCCTGCCTCAAGTATGGTGCATTTGAAGTCAGCGAGGACACAGATATCCTTTCCAAGGACATGTGTCCTGAGTGGGAAAAGGTAACGTCAGTATTGAGAGAGATCCGTGTTGTGGGTCACCAAATGCAGAAGAGAAGGAGAAGGGGAGGAAAGGAAACCAGAATGGTTTGCTGTACTGCAGGCTGGTTAGAGGAGAGGCACGAGGACTGCTCAGTGAAGCACTCATATTCTGTAATATGTGTTTGAGTTTACAAGAAGGGATGTGGTCCTGGCGATTTAAAATGGTATTCTTTCAAAATGAGACATTTTGTGGAAAATGTTTTTTATGTTTACCTAGAAAATGTTGGCTAAAAAATTAAATACCCATCACCCCCCACACTATACCCAAGTGAGCATCTGATACAGAATCAGACAGAGCATTTGTGATGTGCCCTACAGTGAGGCCACAGTGAGCTGCCTCTGCCCAGGACCTCCAGATTTCTACGAGCCGTCACCAGGGGAAGTCTGTTGTAAAAAGAAAGGGCTTGTGAATATGGCTCCCAGGTCTGCCGGTGTCCATAGCTCTGCCTTTTCTTACTGCACTTTTTCTTGGGCTTCTCCCTTTGGCCTCCTTTCTATATGTTGGCTATGAGCTCTGTACATACTCGTTCTTTTAAAAAGCTAAACTAAATCAATGTTCTGAGAACGTAACTGAAGCCTAAGGTTAGGCAAGGTCACTGGTGAAGTTGGTCTGGTGTCAGCTCTTTCAGAACATGACAGAACAGGGCTGTCAGTGCCCAGCTGTCTGGAGTCTCTTCCCTAGAAACATGCTCTGCTCTGCCTGCCTGCCTGCCTGCCTGCCAGTCTCTGGAAACTCCCACATGGAGGGAGGGTGAGCTCAAGGCTCTGTCCTGTCCTCTGCCATTCTCATTCTCCAGTCCTCAGAAGAGTGGGCAGTGGGAGAATCTGAGGGTGCTGGCTGGAGTCCTCTGAAAGAACCATTGGACTCAGCTGGGGCAAGGTGCATCATGGTTAGACTGAGGCACTTCCTCCCTCATAAAGAAGTGCCTGTGCTCGTGACATGCTGCTCCCCATGGCCACCAGGTCCCACTGGAGCACCTGGTTTCAGAGCCTGTGAGGAGCCACGCCCCCCCCGCCCCCAATCTTGTGCTCTTCAGTTCCTTAACTGAGGTTTACAGAAGCTCATCACTGCCATCTATGCAGACTATGCCCGAAGCCTGAAGAGCCTCGGCTTTAAACAGGGAGCAGTGCATTTTGCTTCAAAAGCTGGAGCGGCCGGCAGAGATTTATTGAATGAGCTTGGGTTCCCCAAGGAAGAAGTAACAGAAGGTTGACAGGCTCTGTGGGGGAATCTGGTGTTGGAAGCAAGGTCTAAGGAGAGCTGACTTGACTGTGCTCATGGTCACAGTCATGGTCAGTCCAGCCTGATGCGAGGACGTGGCCCCTGTTAGCTGTGACACCACCTTCTTAAGGCTGCAGGAGTGCAGCAGCAAGGGCACATTTACACTAAGAGCCAGTTCTGTGTCCTGTGTGACGTCAAGACGGGGGACACACGGTGGGAAGGCACATAGTGTTTATACTTTTGGAAAGTGCTTTCAAGATCTCTGTGAATACTTTTCAATTTTTGTAACTTAAAAATTCAAAAGACTGAATCACTGTCCTTTCTCATTAGCTAAATGGAAGATGTTTAAGAAATCTGTAGCCAGAGATTGGGCAGCTGATGGATTTTCAGATACTTGCTGTGTGTGCCTGTGTTGATAAGCAGTCTGTAGGACACAGCAGGGCAGAAGCATTTGAAGACAGCCGGCCACAGCACTTTCTTTATCTTGACAACACAGTGGATTCTTTGCTTGAGGCACTGCTGAGTTTTGTATTTGGGGCTAATAGTCTTCATGGAGCACATCTAAACCTTATGTTTAGCTTAGTGGTCTGTGGTGGTCTGAGTTTTAACTCCCAGGATACATTCCAGTAACCTCATTTCTGAAGCCTCTTTTGTACATTTCCCACCTTTGTCTTCTTCCCCTGGATGTAATTATTATAAATTATTACTCAGAACTTAAACATCTGTGACTATAAAAATGATAAATAAAGAAAAATCCCAGCCAAGACTTTGTTTTTTTGTTTTTTGTTTTTCTTTTTGAGACGGGGTCTTTTGGCCCCACACAGTCAAATGAACAATGGCTTTACCCCTACTTTATCTTTTCAGGGACTCTGAGAAACACAACTTCAGGTCAAATTAGTCACTGGTTCCCAGCAACTTGGGGTGGTTTCCAGCAACCCTGTCTTCCATTGTTGAAGTTGGGGAAGTCCGAGTGCTTCAGTGAGATGGCTTGTTCAAGACCCCATGTAGGACCTTGGCAAAAACACTGGGTGTGAACAACAACTGTGGATGTGAGGGGAGGTAAAGACAGTTTAGTCCATGCCCTGTGATGCAGCCAGAGGTGCCGGCTTGCTTCCTGCAGCTACAGCATTTGAAGAAGTGAAGCTGGCTGGCATGGAAGCTGGAGAGGAGGGCCGCACCGGTTCTGCTCCCACCTCTGCGGTTACTGTGAGTGAAGCTTCGCGGTGTATCATCAGGCCCCGTGTTCACTGCCTGGAGGAGGACTGATGGGGGTCCGTGTGCCTGAAGGCAGGTAGCTTGAAAGGCCTAAAATGTTACTGCCCTGAACTTGACAGAGCAGTTTTATGACCTCCACTTAGGGGCCCAATTGCTGCCTGTGAAGTCTCTGGGTCCAACTGACCCACTGGGACAGATTGGCACTGGGTCTCTCGTTAGCAGTACAGTGAGGGCAGTGGACTCCTCTCCCCAACTCGCTGTGCTCAGGACAATGTCAGAACGCTCGTCCCGCCTGGCACTTTGCAGTCTCAGATTCTCATGGGCGAGTCTCTAGGAAATGTCTGTGAGTGGCCCAGGCTGACTGTTGTGTCATTTGTGACAACTCTCAGGTAAATGGCCTCAGATGATGCATATCTGTTTACTCCAGATGCGCTGCTGCAAGACCCTCCTTCATTTCCGTCTTTGGTCATTCTCCCACCATTTTTAAATATAGTTAAGGCCAGAAGATAAAATTAGTCGTGTTTGGAACTAGTGGTGTGCATCCTGTCACATAAGACAGTAAGGAGCAGAGGCATGTGTGACCTGATTGTGGAGAGGTCCGAGGCTGAGGAGTCTCCATGCTTGGTGCCTGGAGCCCCATGCAGTCCCGCAGAGCCAAGCAGCAAGAACTAACAAGTCTGAGGTAAAGCCGACGGGTCAGGGTCAAGGAAGAAACTGGCGTGTACTGCACAGGCCCCTGTGCAGGGGGCAGAAGCAGACTGGTGAAGACGTGGGGAAAGGGTTCGCACCGTTTTCTCAAGAAACCACGGGTTAATGTTTGAGTGCCACTCACTAACCTTAGTGTATGATCACTGACCTTTCTCTCATCTCTGATTTACCTGAGACTGAAAAGGGGAAGGCATCTGGCTTCCAGACTTAGAAACCAACCCTGATGATTATTGATGTCTGATTCACCAGGGTCCTTCTGACAGCCCTAATGGTGTCTGGACTGTACTGTACGCAAATGCTAAGTCAAGGGACGTCCTAACTCCTCGCTTGTTTCTAGAATCAGCCTGTAACTTTAGTGAACTAGGTTGTGACTACTTCATAACCAACATGCCTAGCGCCTGCTGGCTGCTAGGAACTTGGTGAGTCACCACTTCAGGACGAGACTCCAGAACACATTTGAATGTCATAACTCTGGAGTGGGCATCTAGTTTTTCAAAAACTGTCTGAGCCCGAAAAATCCAAGTTCACATGGCTGAGGCAGAGGTAAAGTTCTGTGGTTTCGTGTCAGTTACCCCTAAGTATCCGTTATCCGTGCTGTGTCTCTCATTTTCTACTGCTGCACCAAAACACCATGACCAAGCTGGGGAGGAGAGGGTATTATTTGGCTTACACTTCCATATGACCGACTATCACTGAAGGAAGTCAGGACAGGAATTCAAGCGGGGCAGGAACCTGGGGGCAGGAGCTGATGCAGAGGCCGTGGAGGATGCTGCTTACTGGCTTGCCCCTGAGGTGTGCTCAGCTTTACTTTCTTAGAGAATCCAGGACCATCAGCCCAGGGGTGGCACCATTCACAATGGGCGTGGCCCTCTCCCATCAATCACTAATGAAGAAAATGCCTTACAGCCACATTTATGGAGGTATTTTCTCAGTTACGGCTCCTTCCTCTCAGATACCTGTGTGTCAGGTTGCCATAGGACTAGCCAGCACATACTACCTAGTGTATGTTATTAGAAGTATTTCTAACCACCCCTCAACACACAGGAAGAGGAACTTAACTGTTCAACAGAACTTGAGTTCTGTTGATTTCTCCTCCCCAGTGCCCTTTTAGGGATGTCCCTTGATCCAAAATGTAACTAACTGGCAGTCCTCTGCCCTGGCCTGGGCAATGCTATCTGTATCCTGTGTGCTCTCTTTTTTGAGGACTCTCAGATCCCAATAAAAGGATGAATTCCATTACATGCTTGGTGGGATTGTGTTTATGGGGAACTGGGCAGAATGGTACAGGATTTGAATCAGGATTAGGACACTCCACGAGAGGTGAGAGGCCGCTAATAGGACTGTGCACTTTGGCTCCGGGAGGGCTCACCTGAGCTTACTGCTGAAAGTGGGGCATCTGAGAGAAGCCAGCATCAGTGCAGCCTTACACAAGGTAACGGGGCCTTCCCATTTGACTGGGCTTTGGTAAGGGTTCTTTGACTTGGCAGAACTCATAAATATATAATCATATTTCAGAAGTTTCTGTTTCCTCCTGGCTGGCAATCATCCCTTTCTCATTATATTTCATTTCCTTTACCAAATGGGCATAGTGTTTTATTGAAGTCAATTCTCAGAAAATAAGCGACTGGTCTGCTTAGTTTAATAGCATGCTATTGACGAATGCAGGACTGGGTACGCACTTTGACAGAAGGAAATGATCGTCATTCTATGCTTGCTTCCCTGAAATCCACAGAGAAGTATTGTTGTATTAGTTCTTGTCTCAGTGCTGAGACAAAAACCTGATAAACAGGGAGAGCTTGTTTAGGCTTACTGTTTCGGGGTGCAAAGCATGAGGTAGGAGGTCACACTGCATCTATAGGATGTCTAGTGTAGACAGGAAATAGGATACCACTCTAAAACTTCGAGGACTTCCCCCAGTGACCCACTTCCTCCAATGAGATGCCACTTAAAAGTTTCACAACCTTCCTGCAGCTTGAAGCCACAGCTAGGGACTGGGTCTTCCAGCATGCAAGCCAGTGAAGATCGCTTCATATTCAAACCAAAACATCAATTTAGTTTTTCCCATCAGTCTCGCCAGTCCTGGGTCTACCCACAAAGTCCCACAGAACATTCTCAGTACCTCTTGTTTGAGATAGCCCTGCAGACTTCAGAGTACATGTACCCTGCCCTCCCTGTCCTGCTTGCCCAGTCCCCTCAGCAGATTTGAATCCATCCCTGCTAGGAACGTGCCCAGATCCAAGGTCCCCCAAAGCAGCTAGAGAGGAGCTCCAGGGGCCTGGCAGGAGATCGGTGCAGGCAGAGAGTCAGGAGTACAGCTGAGTACGTCCTGTCTGCCCCTATACTTCAGCCTCTGAGGTGAAGCCTGTCCTTGTTATCTCACATAGCACTGTAGAATGAAGAGTTACAGGTCACACACTGTCCTGAATCCTCATGTCGAATTTCTTGGGACACCGGACTTTCAATCCTAAAATTCAGATATTCCCTAGCAAACAGGAGTGGTTAATCACCCTACTGGTAAGGGACAAAGGAATGCAAGACCTGATACACTCAACACCCAGCCCCCATCACCTCCACTCTCCAGCTCTCTAAAGCAAGAGGATTTTAGGGGGTCTGAATCAGTGCTCTCCTTTGGGGAGCCAGTTGAGGAAGAGGTAAGACGGGGCAGTCTGAAGCTGGCCGAGCCAGGATTGGAGGACTGCTGATCAGGCATATACTACTGGTGGGAAAGGAAGGCTTGCAAAGCATTTCTCAAACCTTTGTGTGGCAGTTTGGACATTCCAAGACCTATTTGCAAAGCGCAGCAAGTGAGACCACTGTGGTTTGGGTGTTCTCCTGTGTGCAGAAACCACTGCATGCCCACGCTCTGCCTTCACCCTTATTTTCCTTTTAGATGAGTACCAGATGTTTAAAGGGAGCTGAAACAGTACCTGCCGGCTTAAAAACCACAATATTGTTCCTCGGGGTCGACTCTGTCCCTTGGTCAAGGACTTTGGAACCTTAGTTCTTTCTCTGCTACTGCAGAGTCCCTCTGTTTTCAATTACAAAGTCAGTGAAGGATGGCGAAGGGGCAGCCTGGGCCGTTTTCCCCTTGGGTGGGGCCGTAGTGGCTGCCAGTCATTCAAATCCTGATCTCTATTCTTAGGCCCAGGGTCAACTTCTGCTTGGGAATCCTGGTAGGCGTATGCTGTGGAGATGACCTTAGCCTCACAAGCAAGAGTTTAATCAGCAAACATGGGGAGAAGATGGGGCCAGTGATCTCTGTGCACCGTACTGCACTGGATGGTGTCCTAACGAGGAGAGAAAACATTGAAGCTGGTGAGACGAGGTCTTGCTGTAACAGAGAGCAAGACCCATGGTGGACTGTCAGGAGCCAAGCAGCACCAAGAATATTTTAATAATCTAGGAAGAAACCAGGAAGGGCCTCTGCAGGGAGCCCAGCTGTTCACTCCAGCTTCAGACTTCTGCCTGTGGGATGGCGAGGCTAGGTAGGTGCTGTGCATTGAAGCCACCAAGTTTGTAGTCCTTTGTGATCAGGCTCTTGAGAGCTAGGCTACCTCCGTTGACACACAGTGAACCGGTTAGGTGGGAGGTCTCAGAACCTTCACATGTTCTCACCCCTGTCAGAAGATAGGCAGTTCAAACACTTCTGTCTTCCGGCTGAAGGTAGAAGGAGGCCTCTGCTTGGCCTCGCTGTGGTCAGTGGGATTTTTCCAGTATGGACCTACTTTTTTGTTGGGGGAAGGGTGCCAGGATAGAGCCCAGAGCCTTCTGTATATCAGGTATGGGCTCTACCACTGAATTAATGTCCTAACTACACTATTTTTAAAAAGTGTGTGTGTGTGTGTGTGTGTGTGTGTGTGTGTGTACATATGTGTGTATACATATGTGTGTGCATATGTGTGTGTGCATATGTGTGTTTGCATATGTGTGCGGGGGCCATAAGAGGGTGTTGGAATGCCTGAAACTTGAATCACAGGTGCTTTGAGTCACCTGTGCCATGAATTGAAGTCTGGTCCTCTGCAAGAGAAATACATGCTCTAACTGCCAGGTCATCTTTCCAGCCTGCCTGTGACTTTTCTGAGGCAGTTATGCTTCATATCCCCTGGCTGGCTCCCAACTCATGACAATTCAGCTGCCTCAACATCCTAAGGGCTCAGATTGCAGGCATAAGCCTTCAGGGCCATCCAGGAGGAAACATTAGTGACAATGAGATAGGTGGCTCTGAGGGCTCAAATTCAGTGCTCGGCATCCCAGCGAGGAATGAGGAATGAGCTGTCACCAGAGAGGCCACAGGGAAGGAGCCCCGCTGAGTAGCACCTGTGGTGAGTGCCCTGTTTATGTGCTCACTACAAACCTGGCATCCTGTGTCTGACTTTTACCCCATGGTAAACCTCTGGTGATGGCATCCACTCATACCATAGCTTGGAGAGTCTTAGGCACTGCTAAGACCCCCTGTAGACACACCCACCCTCCTTATTCTTCTGAGCGTCTCTTTGGCAATCTTCACTGGGAGAGCAGAAAGAACTGAAGAAGCCAGAGTGGCCATCTTTGTTTATCTGTTGTTTGCTTCTGAGGTGCTGGGTGTTGAACTTGGGGCTTCTTACATGGGAGACAAGCCCGTTACTACTGACCTAGAACTAAGAGGTTTGTTTTTCTTTCCTGTTGTTGGTTTTGTTTGGTTTGGTTTGGTTTGGTTGGCCACCTCCAGACGTGGCCCTGGCTGACTTGGCCTGGAACTCTCTATGTTCGCCGAGCTCCAACATAGCACTTCTTTAAAAAGATTGCTTCCTGGTAGACCTCTTGACGAGCTAGTTTTCCCCCACCCCTCTCCACCTTCTATTCCCATTACCATTTGCAACAACACTACTGCTCTGCCAGCATTTCTCCTCCTGCCTTCTGCTGACCAGAGAATCACGGAAACCAACTGTCCAGACTTCTACTCCAGGGCCCAGTTTGTCAAAACCTCTGGAGCTGTAACAGTGGCTGGGAAAAATCCGGTCTCTGGTTTTAAGCTTTTCAGACTTCTGGATCCAAGAATGCCTTTTCCCAACATGAATATCTCCATCTGTGTTCCTTGGGGTCACAACAGTAATCTGGTGAGGTATTAAATACTTTAAGCATTGTCATGGTCAAATAAATTTAGGAAATGCCCAAACTCAGCATGTTTCTTCGTGGCAGACCTTCTCAGTGCCTTCATGATGCAAAGCAAGTTGCTTCGCACAGAGAAAGCATAGGACGAGATATTCTAAGATTCTTGGTCTGTTGAACAGGCTTTTTGCTGTTGTTGTTGTTGTTGTTGTTGTTGTTGTTGTTGTTTGGGGGGTGGGGGAGCTTGTCCCACCTCCTCTACATTCTGCCTGCTTCTGTCTGTAATATTCCGAACTTCCTCAGTAAAGATGTCTCTTTCTTCCTTTTCTCCTAAGTTTTAGGAAAATCATCTGCCCTTTGTGCCTTACACTCAGTGGAACCATGCAGCGTCCTCAGCCAGCATCAGTCCTAGCAGCAAGCTCCGTGGTCTGGTTTAGTCTGGTTTGATTTGGTTGATTTTTGAGCCATAATCTCATGAATACCAGATTAGTTTCAGACTTATTACACAGAAGGTTGTGGACCACCACGTATGTGCTGGGAATCAAACCCAGGACCTCGGGAGGAACAGCAAGTGCTCTTAACTACTGAGCCATCACTGCAGCCCCACACGTTCATGTTTGAGTGGCTTCTATATATAAGCCAGGACCAGGCCACTCTCTTCTCTCAATGCTGTCATATGCCCTGCCCCCATGATGGGGTCAGCCAGAAACACCGTGCTTCTGAGTAAATGGTAGTCATGTGTTGCTCTGACTGTCTGGTACACCTTTCCCTCCGTGAGTTTGGAAGCTGGCATCTATGCCCCGCCCCCAACCCCTCACATCCCCAACCCCTCCCAGCTTTTAGACCAGGAGCCCACTGCTGGCCTAACACCATAGTAATGGACCAGTGGATGGGCTCCAAGTCTGCAGTATCAACACTTTCTCCCCAGGCACCTGATCTTGACTCCAGGAGTCAGAGTGCGGGGCACGCCCACACCAGGGTTAGCTGGAGCCTGAGGCTGGTCCAGAGATGAGACTCCTGGGCCTAGGCACAACTGACTTCCACGCTCACTGCTCCTGCTCTGCGTAATTAGCATGAGGAGAATATTTCCTCTCCCCTGTGGTTATGTTGTTAATGTTTCCCCTTCCTTTTCCTCATGGACGTTCCATGTCTTCTTCTTACCACCTAGCCAGGTCCCTTCGGGTCCCTCTTCAGCTGTGGCAGTCGGCCATTTATAAGCAACAGTGCCACGTGTGGTTCGGTTGGAATCGGTGACTTACTCTTTGCTTTCTGGTTCACCCTCCTTTGTCCTCCTTTTGCATTTGCATTCTTTTGACTATCCAATTCCCGCCATTGTATAGCATCCTCTTCTACCTCTGTACCTATAATCTGTATGGGTACACCACTTGCCCTTGACCTACACTCTAACATAGATTAGCGCTTTGGCCATTTTCCAGAGAGCAAGACGGCCCATCCTACTCCCATTTCTCCCTCTCTTGGTTAATGCTCCTCTATTTCCATGTATGTCCTTTCCCATTCCCCACCAGGACATCTGCCGTGCTGTCAATATCCATTTAAACTCGGCCATGTCAGTCAGTGCCTGAGTCCATTCCTGGCTTTGAGATCTTAGAGACTTGTAGCATTTCCAGTTTGCTTCACCCATGTAGACATGAAATTTCGTATGTTGAAGATATGAATTCTCAGTTTCCTAACTCTGCTGCCATGCCTGCTATGACCCCCTGCCATGGCAGAGACTCTTAGCCCCTTGGAACCATAAACTCAAAGAGACGGCTTCTTACACAGCTCTCCTCAGTCAGACCCACACTAATATTTCCAAAGCAGCTTTTTTTTTTTTTTTTTTTTTAGCTCTGCTAGCTCTCCGCTGCCTTCTGAAGGGTCTACGTCAGCGCCCAGCTTCTCAGTCACCACTTTGAAACCCAATAAAAAACCCTTTGAGCGCTTCCTGCTGCAGGAGTCAAGATAACAAAGGCCCTGAGCTCACCCGCTGCCCCGTGCTGTGCCGTGCTCCTTGAGCCTGCCGAAGGAGCATCCTCCTCTTAGTTGAGCAAAGATGACAGAGGTTTTCATACCAGTGGGCTCTGGTGAACAGAGCAGCAAGCATGGACTGGACAGAGGACTGGGAGACGGACAATGATGGTGAGGTCAGCAGGTGAATTTTTTTCTAGATGTATTTAATGGTTACAGTAACTATGAAAACAAAAACATACAGTAACAATATATTTTTAGTTGGGTGGCTGGAGTGGCTTGGCTGGTTCCTGGGACAGGAGTACATCATCAGCTCTCATGTCTGCTGGTTTTGAATCTGTTGGTGCTGACCACAGATGGGAAAGACTGGAAAACAGTAGCATGCTGTTGCTTGGCGTGTCTTGGTTAGTCAGGCCCGTGACCGTCAAGCTGCACTGAATATGGACGGACCTTCTTGTTTGGGGAGCTGTTTTCTGGGACACAGGCTGTGGGTGTTTACACAGCACTCACAGTGAATTTGGTATTATGAGGACCGTAGAGGTGATTTAAACGTGTACAGGGGTGGGATCCAGCTATGGCTCAGTGTAAAGGCTTTGTGGGACAAGCATGAGGGCCTGAGTTCAGGTCACTAAGATCTACACTGTTTTTTAAAGCAGACACAGCAGTGTGTGCATGCAATCTCAGCCCTGGGGAGGTGGAGGATCTTCAGCGTGCTGGCCAGCCAGTCCAACTGGATGGGTAGCTCCTAGTTCAGTGAGACTACTGTCCAAAGAAACATATGGTGAGGACTGGTTGAAGAAAATACTTAGCATCTACTGATGGCCTACACACACACACACACACACACACACACACACACACACACACACAGAGAGAGAGAGAGAGAGAGAGACAGACAGACAGACACACAGACAGACAGACACACAGAGACAGAGAGAGGGAGACAGAGAGACAGAGACAGACACACACACACAGAGACAGACAGACAGACACACAGACAGACAGACACAGAGACAGACAGACACAGAGACAGACAGGCAGACACACACACATACACACACACACACACACAGAGAGAGAGAGAGAGAGAGAGAGAGAGAGAGAGAGAGAGAGAGAGAGAGAGAGAGAGATTGATTTGTGAAGGGCAGGAGTTGTATGCAAACACTACTGCATCCTGACTGTGATGTCCGTGACTTTTGTGTCTTGGAATCAGTCATAATGAAGCCTGGGGTTTATATCACAGAGCAGTGGATTCAATCTCTGCTGTTCCAGTCGGCCCCAACTCTTCCTTTTATGGACAGCTATAATCCTAAGGCTCCAGAGCTAATTAGAAAACCAAGGGCTTGCAGAGGAGAGCAGCCCGACTGCTGAGGACATGGCGGAGGTGTAGCACCCTTTCCCTCCCTGTGTGACAGCTCCTTCCTGGGCCCGGGGCTCTGGGCCCTAGAGGGAAGGTCGGCAACAGCCACTCTGCTCCAGTGGACAGCACAACAAAAATGGGAGACCCTGAGTGTCAGATCTTTTGATCTTTCAAAGGGGGCTGAAAGTTCAAAGAACAATGTGCTATATCAGATTTTTAAATACTGGCTTGACTAAAAAGAGTCCAGTGCAAGCCAAACAAAATACGTCTCTAAGCCAAGATCAGCTTTGCATGGACAATTTGTGCCTTCTGATCATAAAAGTCAGAAAGCATAGACATCAGGCTTCGTCTTGCATCCCTGTGCTGTACACTCTGAGAAGTAAAGTCTGCTAACACACAGCACACTGCTGGTGCTGTACATCCTGAGCACACATGGGCCTCTGCTCCTAGGCACCCGAACTGTACTGGGTTTTATTTTCTCAGCTAAAGTCATGGGAGCTATGGCTTAGACTTCTGGGGTTTTTATAGTTGCCCCAATTATTTTCATATGCAGCCATGATGAAGTTTTTCTTTGTTTCCTAGTTACTCCCCTTTCTTCCCATCAGCATGGTGGTGACCAAGAGCTGCTGTGGTCCCCATGGCTGCCTCAGTAGTCAAAGGCTACAGTGGCTTAGAGGAGACCATCTTCCTTGCAAGACGTTTGCAGATGTCTGGCTTACACTTTGGACGCATCTGCTACTAAACTCCCCCACCATGGACAAGAGATAGGATGTGCTATCTGGCATCAAAAGTCCTCCTCCTGTCCCTTCCTGAGTAGATTAGACTTCTCAACTTGAACTATATCTGTAGAATGAAAAGCAGAATTCTAGGAGCGGTTTGTCTTTTTAATTTTCATTTTGTTTTTGTTGGAGGGTACCTGACCAATGAAGGAAGGGAAGGAAAGGAATGGGAAGGAAGGAAGGAAGGAAGGAAGGAAGGAAGGAAGGAAGGAAGGAAGGAGGCTTTGTTTTGGAGGGCATTTTGAAGGTACCATCTATCATGGCGGGAGAGCTTGGAGGCAGCCTGTCACATTGCAGCTATGGCCAAGAAGCAGAGGTGAACACTCATCTTTTCCTTCAGGTCAGAACCACCACCCATGGGACGGTGCTGCTCACAGGCGGTGGTGGGGTCTTTCCATCCTAACAAGCCCTGTCTATAAACCTCCTCACAGGCATGTTCAGAAATTCTTCTCCTAGTGATTCCCGATCATGTGAAGCTGCCGGTCAATGCTAGCCATCACACAACTAACTAGTGAGGCCTGTTTCCTGGTTGTTCTTGGTGTTCACATTTCGGTGAGTGCTTAAAAGTCAGTTCTGCTCCTCTAGAAAGCCCCAGCCCCAGCTGATTCAGTAGCTCTGGTCCTGGAGTCTTTAACCTTAGGGCAATATATACCCTCTATACCCTCTCCTCTTCCTGTGTTACCAGAGCTTGTGAATGGCACCATAACCCTCAATGATGAGACTTGGGGCAAGGTTTACTATAGAACATGGAACTAGCACATGACTCTGAGTGCTCTCTACCATAGTATGTAGAAAGGAGTCTTTGAAGCCCAGTGTGGTGGCTCATACCTACAACTCCTGCATTAGGAAGGCGAAGGCTGGGGAATTATTGTGAGTTTGAAGCCATCAAAGGCTATAGAATGAGTTCTAGGCCAACCTGGGTAGAATCCTGTCTCATAAAAAAAAAAGGGGGGAGCAGGGGGAGTTACGGATCCTTGCTGTTGACATCAATCCCTTACACAGCTGTCCAATAGGCAACAAGAGCCACAGCCCAATCCTGTTGCTCCCTTTCAGGCCCTGACTGACTCTGGCCCACGCAGTGTTCAGACTCACACTATCTCCTTGCTTCTTTTGAGTTAAATTCTTCCCACATAGAAACACTTGTCTTTTCCCCCTTTTCCCGAGTGTCCCAAGGTGTTGCCATCCCAAGTCTCTGGGACTTCACAAGTGTATAGAAAGCCTCTGATGGATAATCTTCATGTCACTTTGGCTGGACTGAGGCACTTGGGGATCCGTACATTATATTTCTGAATGTGTCTACTGGTGTTTCTAGAGGTAAGTAAAGGTGGAAGGTGAGCCCTGCAGGTATGTAGTAGGTAGCACCATCCTACGGGCAGGGGATCACAAGTAAGAGGGAAAGAGGGAAGCTGCTAGAATGGTATGGCCACTCTGCTTCCTGAGCACTGGGAGGTGAGCAGCCCAGGCCACAAAGCGACTCTGCCTTACCTCCTTCCTTAAGCGATGGATCTAACAAAGCTTGGACTGAAATCCCAGAACCCGTGAGCCAGAATAAACTCTTCCGTAACCTGTTGATGTCAGGAAGTTTTTCATGGTGACCAAAAAAGCAAAAACAAAAACAAAAACCACAAAAACAAATTTAAGAATATCACTACTATCTTCTCAAGATGGCCATATTATTATTAGGAAAAATCCCACCCAGGGATCTTCTAGACCACTGAGTATACTGAGATAGCCCAAAGAGGCAAGAATAAAATGGACACTAGCGTTCAGTCTCTGCCATTTCTCTTCTTCCCCTGCTTGTTGCCTGTGCCCTGGACTACTCACCGCCCAACCCTACCTGCCCTTGGGGGTTGGAGGTGAGGTGGCACAGAGTTAAGGACACAACTCCGGGATCAAGTGAGAAATGCCTCAGCAAGCTCTCTGAGCACCACTGCAGGCTTCTCTAATACCCTCACCCATGCCCCGATTGGTCCCAAGAAAGCATCTCTTCTAAACACCAGTTCCTGATTGGGTGGCATTGTCTGTACCAGCAGTCCTTGGTCTCTCAAGCAGTCCTCAATCAGGTCCTCTTGCAGGAGATGCTTTTGCAGTTGTGAGGCCCCCAGCATTCACACAGAGGCAGCTCCACTGCTCCTGTTCCTGCTGTACTTGCTGCGGTACTCGGACTGAGTACCACAGGCTCAGAAACTAGCACTATCCAGAGGTGTGGCCTCGTTGGAGTAGGCGTGGCTTCGTTGGGGTAGGCGTGGCTTTGTTGGAGTAGGCGTGGCTTCCTTGGAGCAAGTGTGTCACGGAAGGTAAGCGTTAAGGTTTCCAATGCTCAAGAGAAGCCTAGTATGTCCCAGCCTCTTCCTGCTGCCTGTGGATCAAGATGTAGAACTCTCAGCTACTGCAGAACCATGTCCGCCTGGATGCCACTGTGTTTCCAGCCATGATGATAATGGACTGAACCTCTGAACCCATGAGCCAGCCCCAGGTAAATGCTGTAGTCATGGTGTCTCTTCATAGCACTAGAAACCCGACCGAAGACACGTGCTCATCCTTCTTTACGGTCTCGTCAGTTGCTCTACCAATCACCTGCCCAATGTAAGCACCAGGAGCCCCCTTCCACTTCCAGAGCAAACAGCAAAGTATCTCTCAACTGCCCTTCTTCTGCCTCAAACCTCCAAGGCTGTCTGTTCTCTTTGCCTGGAGCTCAGCCACCAGGTGCTCTGTTACCACCACCAGCAGCAACAGCAGCAGCAGCAACAACAACAACAACGGTGGCTACTACTATTACTACCTCCTCCTCCTTCTCCTCCTCCTCCTCCAAGGAGGGAGGGAACATGGTCTTGGTGTTTGTACAGAAACCACTTTACTGACTGAGCTGTCTCTTAAGACCTATATAAAGTCTATCAGTAAGATCATCCTATAATGACATAATTTAACTCTAGTCATAAAAGACTCTGTTTCCACGTCCCCAGTCACCGTCTAGGGCCTTCTCTGGACTGCAGCTCATCTGGAAAGGTTAAACACTGGGGAGTCCTCACGCTGTCTAAACCCCACTCTCTCCACGCCCTCCTACATGTCGGAACATCCAGAAAAAACTCACGTATTTCAGCCACTGCTTGTTTGATTAAGCCAATTCATTTAAAGTGAGATTCCGTCTTTCTGGATTGGAGGCCCAGTAAGGTGCATAGCTATCAAGTCCCTGAGTGCAATGTCGCTGTTGGTACAGGAGTATCTGCCTTGCTGATGAAGAGGCCAGTGTAGGGCTGGTTCTGTGTGACCTGGAGGAAGCCCCTGCCCATTCTGGGCATCAGGCTCTTCATCTGTCAGGGCTGCTGTGTCTGAAACGCATGAAGCTTGTGTCCTTGTGTCTCAGCCAGCCATGGGCAGCAGAGGGCAGCAGAGATCGGTACATGGAGTTGGATCACTTTGGAGAAAGAGAACTCCGGTCCATTAGTAACTCTCTCGGCTGGTGGTTCAGCACTCCAGAACCATTAGCCAAAGGAGCAAGATATCTCCTGATCCTCAATCACCACTTGCCCTTTTGTGAGGAGAGAAGCTTTCCACGGAGTCTTACTTCTTTGAGTTTTAAATCACGTGCTGGAAGCAGGCTCAGGACAGGTCACAAACTCCATATGCCGCCCCTTTCTAAGTTTACTGTCTCTTATGGGAGTGAAGTGGGCCAGTGCCCTGGGGGCAAGGCTCCCTTCTGTGGGAACTTAAGGGCCTGGAAGGACTGCAGAGTGTGTGAAGCGCAACAGTGAGCTCCCATGCAGGTCTCCCATGCAGAACCGTTTATAGATCTGATCAGTAGGTGATTATCAGCAGCACCTTGACAAACCATCTGGTCTTCATGGCTCTGGAGTCCAGGATCATGAAGCCTCTCCTGGAGTTAGAGTGTTTACATCCCTGAGTTCCGAATCATACAGACGCCCACAGACAAGCAAGGCCTAAGGAGATGGCACAGTTTGAACCACTCTTGGCAGCTCTGCCAGCTCCCCCAGTCCTCAGATCTAGTGACTGGACTGATGGCTGTGACCCTGCAGGAACCTAAAGGCCCCAAGGACTCTGTTTAGCCCAGGCATGCTGTCATCCAGCTGGGGCTCACACCCGTGGCCGACCTGGAACCCAGGAGCTGGGGACTGCAGCTGATTCCTGCAGGCTGAGAGCACAGAGTGTTCAGGCCCTGGGCCTTGGCACGTATCTAGAAGGGGTGCAGGTTGGGCAGGGTTGCTCACCAGCCACTCAGTTGCTCTGCTTTTGGCCTCTCTCCAGTCAGACAGCAGCAGTCTGGGGCCCAGTAGCCTGCTTGGAGATGGGGCATGAGAGGGAGCTCATTATAAAGGGGGGAGGGGGTGATGGGAGGATAGGAAATCTGCTCAAATGGCATTTTCTGGGCACATTGCCACCTTTTACAATCAGTAGAGGCAGGGATCTACAATTTACCCACCCTCACTCCCATGTGTAACTTCCACTGTTGGGCTATGTGTGAGAAACACAATTCAGAAATAATCTTTTATTCTTGCAATGGACAGATATTTACAAAGCACTTCCTCCCTTGGCACCGTTCCACTCCTGCCCCTGACACTGTGGCTCTGAGGCAGCTTCCCAGGATTCCTCCTCAGGCCTCAACCCCACTTTCACTTCCTCCTTTGGAGTCATCTTTCCCAAAATGGCTGCCACCTCCAGGTTCCTTCTTCCACAGTCTTTTCTTGGATCCCACAGGCATGCATGAGCGTCACTGTGCTTTGAGTTGACTCCTCTCCACGTTGTCTCCCCCTCCCAGATAGAGACTACGGCCTGTGGTGCTAAGATCACCTGTTTCTCCTCAGGGCTGCTAGCATGCAACATGCTCGAGAAATGCTTGTGGAATAACAAGAGGCCACTCTCACACTCTCTTCCCATTCACAGGCAGTGGGGCAGGCACCTGCTGAAGAAAGAGAGGATTTGAGAGAAAGGGGTGGTGGGGGGAGCGCTTCGAAGCTCACAGACTGACGTGGTGGGCTGCCCACCCCCATCTATGAGAAGGGAAGCCCCTAGAAAGGCAGAGGTAGCCCACCCAGAGCAGCGTCTCTGATGAGAAAGGGCCAGTGTGGAGGCCAGCATTCTTCCTGGAGCAGCATCTGTCTGGACAGGTAGAAGGGAGGCCCTGGTGGGTTCCTGGAGCCTCTACAGACTATGCTTGTATGCACTTGCTCTGCTGGCACGCCATGAATTGTTTGGGGGCTGTCTTGTTAGGAGATTAAGTTTTCTTTTAAAAAGTCAGAAAAAAAGAGTCTCTAGCGGGGGCCTGAGCGGAGCTGACCTCTGAGGAGGAGATGGCGGCAGAGTCTGACTGGCACTGAGTTTGTCTAATTAATCTTCTTGTCAACAGAGTTGTTCTCTCCTGGTGCCAGCCCTGACATCATCTTGCAAGCTTGTCACACTGGTTCCTATCCAGCTACAAAGGCCTCTCCTTGCTCCCTGCTCACACCAGCCAGCCCAGCATAGCCTGCTGTATTGCATATACTGGAGAAGTACCATGGCTAGGCTGGATCTCCAGGGAGGAGACAAGAGGGACCTTCCCCAGCCTCTGACTTAGAGCAGCCCTGTAGATCACGGCTGACAGGACAGCTGGTCAGGGAGCATGGAGGTAAGGGGCACTTCATACTGGAAAGAGTCTGGTCACCACATGAAGCTAGGCACTGGCCTTTAGGCAGGGTTAAACCTCAGAGGGGCAGAACTCAGTGATAAAAGGCACATTGCTCTGGACTTCACTGGGTTGCCCCCAAAATAGCCCTGGAAAATTTTGGGTGGTAGAACTGTGGCATATGCCAGGGATGTCAAGCTGACCCAAGCATCCCTGGTTGGAGACACTGGTCACAGTGTGAGTTTAGAACCCTTAACGCAAGACTCAGACTTACAGAAAGAATATATGGCTCTTATGCTGAATGGGGCCCCCTAGGTGAGCAGGTTGTACCTCTGTAGGGACTTCTCAAAGTCAAATTCAGTCACAGAAGCCCTCAATGTTGGGGTCATTGTCAGTGTGTAACGTGATGGTCTCAAGCAGGAAGCACCACCCCACCTTGCATGCCTCTCTACTCATTAGGCAGGTAGAGATTGTGGCGAGGCTTTCTCCTCCTCCTCTCTTCTCCCTCTCCCTTCTCTCCCCTCCCCCATCCCGTGCCGTTCTGAGAATTGATTCCAGAGCCCTTAGTATTAGGCAAGCCGTGTATCCCTGAGACATATCCCAAGGTCCCTTTGTACGTTCATTTCGTGACAGAGTCACTAGGTTGTCTGATCCTGTAATCCTCCTGCCTCGGCCTCCCACATGACTGGGATTCCAAGCCGGTGCCACCATTCCACCTGGCTTCTTAACCAAGAAAGTCTGCAGAGACAGAAGAGCAGGGGCGGGGGTCGGGGGTCTGTGAACTGAACATGGAAACATGACATCATTGTTTTCGCTCACCTCTAACTGCAGTTTAGCAACTGATTCAATTACAAATCCAGGCAGAGTGCCCTGGAGTATTAGCATCGCCTGAGATGTTTTCTTTCCTCCAGCAGAAATCACAGCTACTTTCATGGCATATTACAGTTGAAGCACTTATCTCAAAATATCATCTGGACTCATCACTATTTTGAGCCGACTGTAGTTAGCAGGCCCAGTCTTCGGATCTCGTTAACTCACAGTCTAAAAAAGAACATATATGATTATTTCACAATGTTAAAACATTTGAAAACTGTGCTGAGTGCCGTGTGGGTGTGCTTTTCATTCCTCCTGCCTTTAAAATGTGTTTTGCAAACACTCTGAGTAACTCGGGGCTTCTCCAGATTGTCGAGGGGAATCATCTAACGGCAAGCTTCTCTCTTGTTCTCTTTCCTGTCTTCTGATTGGTGCACAGCGGGTGTTTAGAAGTTTGCTGACTGAATAAATGAATGGAAGCTAGTGTCTGAGCCTGTCTTTGTTCTGAGTCAGGAAGCCATGTGTCTTTGAAGACGCGGCAGATTCTGGACACCCTTACAACTCAGGTACCATCCAGCCCCAGAGCCCAGGCCTAATCAAAGCAATATCTGATTGGCCCATTCCCTTAACTGATGCAGCCACCCAGGCCTCTAACTCCCTGAGCATCAGACTGGGGGTGTTCTCAAGGAGATGCCTCCATATTCCCAGGCTCACCTGGTTGGTCCTCTGGGAAGATTAGAGGGCGCGGCCCAACTGCGCTGCCCGTTCTTGCCACGAGATGGCGCTGTGCGCCAGGCTGAAGGTCCTCCCAGTACTCAGCCAAGCTGAATCTCTTGGAACGTGACTTCAGACTTCAGCTTTCGGTGGGTTAGGGTTCAGTTTCCATCTCTGTGGCCACAGGGATCATGGCCTCGGGCCTCTCTGCAGCCCTACTGTGGTTAATCAGCAGCTGGTCAGTTATCCATCAATTACCTCTTGGTTACTCGTCATCTCCAGACTAGAGGTTAGAGAGCGCTGTGTTCTTGATGCCCCGGGGTCAAACCACAGAATTCCTGACTTTGGCACGTGAATTCGACATCCGCACACCTCTCATTTCCTCCTATTGGGGTTTAGTATAGGGGCTGCGAGCCAGGTCATGCCCACCAGATGAATTCGAGTTCTAATTCAGTCCTGTCTTGCTGACATCTTTTTTTTTTTTTTTTCCCAAAAAGTGAGTAAAAACACCCTGGGCAGCCCACAGGTTTGAAGGAGTCAGTGCTTCTGAGGACCAAGAACACCTTAGCTGGCACGTGCTGCATGCTCGCCAAATGCTCCAGTCCAGTCATTGTCTGTGGTATTGATTTCCACAATGCCAGCCTCACTGATTGTCACCCAGAGAGGGCGATGTTCATCCCACCCACCCCCACTCCTTTGTTCACAGAATTGTTACGAAATGAACTCCTACGGTGTTGTGCCCAGCCTGACACTACGCAAAAGGCCAAAAGGCCAAATGAAGGTCGACCCTTGTACTCTCTATCCTGTAGAGGGACCGACCAGAGTGGGCAGTTTAGCACTGGGCCACCTCCCGCTGCTCTAATCCTGTCACTGTCCCAGGTCTTAGAGAATTATGGCAGTGAGAGGGTCCTGTGCTGGGCCAGAGTCTTTGAGTTCTAGATAAAACCTGAGCACAGAGAGTCAACCTTAGGGGGCGGTGAACATTCCCCCTTAATTCCCTTAAAAATGACCACTCAACCCCTGGAAAGGCAAATCCTGGATTTAAGCTGAAACCAGTCAGGGGGCCATGCTCTCCGCTTGCTGATAACACAGGGGTGGCCCCACCCCTCCCCTCCCCCAGCCCTTCTCCAGCCAGCATCTGCGGTCTGGACCCCTGACGTGACTCTGGTGCACCTGGGCCTTACCTGGGCCCAGGGTCCCTGGCCGCCAGGATGTGAAGGCCTCAGGCAGGCTTCTGTAAGCTGGCCACAGGCCAGGGTGCTCACAATTGAGAGACTCCTGGTGAAAGTAGATTCTTGTGGTTCTCAGTCCAGGCAAAGTCCCCTGGGGTCTGGGGACAACTGCAGGCTGAGGGAACCTGAGAGCTCCAGTGTTACTGTTTAAAGTGTTATCAGCTTGATGAACTGCTTACGAAGTGCTAAATGACTGTAGTGAAATCCAGCATCTGGGCCCCTGCTTTTATTTGTAGACTTCAAGCTGGGCTCTTAGTGTTTGAAAAATGCCAATTAATGCTGTAAATTAGAATTGCTAATGAGGACCGGGGAGACTCTGTCATCCTACCTGAGCTATTCCAAAATGCTCCGGGAGACTGGAGACACACGGACAAGCACATGCAACCTCGGAGACTTCAGAGATGATGGCTACCATTTGAATAAGAGAGGGGGATATTTGGGAGACACCGTTCTCTGTGGTAAAATTTGATAGATTCATTCATTCATTCATTCATTCATTCATTCATTCGTGACTTTCTGAGCCACGCTCGAATCGAAGCAAGCTGGGTTTGGGGAAGCTGGAAACATTTTAGAATTGCTCCCTTTCTCCCTGGGTTTGGGAGTCCTCTCACCCGTGTGAAGTCAGCCCTGCTCGTCAGCAGCCTTGTTTCTTCCCTCAGAAACTCAGCGGCCTTTCACCCAGCAACAGCATTCCAAAATCAAGCCTTTTTCAGTTTCCACGGAACGAGGAGCAAATGTTTAAATCAGTGGAAGTTAAACTACTGAGAGGAAGGGAGAAAAGAAATCCCCAAAGCAAAACAGGCATTGCTTTTAATCTGCCTCATGCTTTGGGGACCCTTTTATCCTCCATCTTGAAAGGACTGTTCACAGAGCCAGGAAGCTCGGCAAACGCATCGGTACCTGGATACGGTGCCACGGAACAGCTCGGACAAACTCACTTGGAGGGGAAACAAAGGCAGGCTGGGAGGAGGTGGGGAGGTTCGGATGGAGCAGCCTGCACCCTGACTTGCAGCTAGAAGAATGCCCAGGAGAGAAGCTTCATTTTGCAGATGGCGTGCCAGCGGCCCACTCAAGATGGCTCCTGAGCAGGCAGTGAGTGGAACCCGTTCCTCGGCGGACTGACACGTCCTTAATGAGCAGCTAGCAGTCTCATTTAGGGGCGTTCCCCAGCCTGGGATCGCCCAGAGATGTCTAAACGAGAACCAGCACTTTCAGACCAGTACCCAAGGATTTGCTTTGTAAAAGGAGAGCGGCTGCACAGATGAATTATGGACCGTGGTGGCCTTGCGAGCCTGGGTCTCCTCTCACTGTGCTCCCGGTGCACTCTCCATTGCAAAGCACCAGGTCGGGATGAGCAGGGGCAGACATCAAAGCAAGAGTTTCTGGAAGGTACTCTGTAGCTCCATTATTATCGTAAGACAAGCTGGCTGCCTCGGGTCAACGAGAATCGTGTACAGAGCAGGCCTGTGGTAGCCTGCAATGTTCCTTTTAAGAAATTTCTGGTAGCTTGATCCAGCCCAGAATATTTTGAGAGAGGATGTTTAAAGTATTCTATCATGGAGGGGGGGGGATCATAAAGTGTCGATGTCAAAAGAAACCACAAACAGATGGGCCAATAGACCCAAAGGTCTCCAGCACAGAGATAAGAAGTTACTATGTGGGAAGGATCCATGGAGAAAAGGAGATTAGGCAATAAGTGCTAGGAGGACCAGCCATGTGGGAGAAATTAGAGATAATCCCTGGCTTTCCCCATAGATCAGAATAAATTCCACATACATTTAACATCAGGTAAGCGTCTACTCCTGGGGCAAGGACTTTCCTGAGAAAAATGCTTAGAAATGGGTCTAAAAGTAAAAGACTTGGGGGTTTGTCTCTAGAAACACTGACACTTTAAGGCATCGGTCACAGCAGGAAGACATCTGTGACATCACCAAAGCCCCCACCCTGCCCCTGCAAGGTGGCTTGGTGGGTGAAGGCGTGTGCGGAGGAAACCTGGAAACCGGATTTTGACCCGGGCCATAGATGTGTGGTTGGAAGGTGAGAAGCGACCCCAAAGAGTTGTCCTCTGGCCTCCGCACAGCATGGGATGTTCCCCTCCTCCACACTCATGCACTGCTAATTTTTTAATTTAAAAACATTGTGAGTAATCTTATTTTATGGGAAAGGTTATTACCAAACAAAAAGGAAAAGAGCTGGCATAGTAGAAATAGGGGAAAAACCTGAGTGATAGCAGAGATATAAACTTGGAAGGAATGTGTAAAAAAAACCTTTAAATCTGTTAATTAAAGCTATAAATCAAAGCCAGGTGTAGTAGCCCATGCTTGGACTCCCATCTGCGAGGACGAGCCAGAGAGCCAGGGCTGTGTGGGCTACACAGCAAGACCCTGTCGCAAGGCACACGCATATACTCACACGAACTCATAATGAAAGCATAAATGAGCATTCGATCCGCCCATCAGTTCTCTGCAGAGTAATCCATTCTCATCCATGGCTGGTGGGAGCTCACACTGCCAGCGACTTCCTTCCTCCATGACATCATACACATACATGCCGCTCTTTGATCAAAGCTCCCCTCCCCCATTCTCCTCTTCTATCCCTCTGTTTCTGGGTGACTCACTGAACTTTATTAGGGTTACCTGTGTGAGCACAGGTGAGAGGCTATTTACCTGAGCGAGATCGATGGGCAAGTGGACACACTGCCGAGGAAGATGACTCCCCCTTACTCACCACAAAAACAACAACCGCCCCCGAAAAAAACCCGTTGACTCATCTCTTCAAAACTGCCCAATGAAATTCCAATATGTTTCAAGTGGAGGACTTGAAGTCTAAATGAAGATGCTCCTTTCTGTTAATGTGTGCTTTTGTATTGATCTCGTTCAAACATCTTAAGCCTGTGCGCCTGCTCTCTTGTGTCCTGTGGATGGAAATCATGGAGCATCAAGGATAAGTGGGGACCATGGGGACAGCTCCAGGGATCTTTATGACCTTTAAAGCATGGGTGGACCAACAGGCTCATTTCAGTTGGATCACTGGTCATCCTCTTAATTCCCATGTGTCCCTTGACTGATTGCCTGTATCCATCGACTATTTATGAAGATCCTAGCCTATTTTGTTACCAGGACAGAGATGCACATGGAAGTCTGTATGCATCTGTGTCTTCTTACCAATTGGATCATCAAAATTCAGTCCTCCTCACCCAAGACTGAGAGCTTTTCAGTAGGACCCACCACTGAAGACACATTGGTGTTGATGTGTGATGGCTCTTGCTTACCAGTGTCATGTTTGATGTCCCTGGCCTCATGGAGGATGGGTGGGGCCATTTTGACTGGGTTTGACAATAAGTTGTAAGAGGAAGTGACGTCGTTAACTCCCAGGTTGAAGCATAGCCCCAGGTGGGATATCTCTTTCTCTTTCGTGGTAATCACGGAAGCCACACATTTCAGAGAATTCAGTTCTGAGATGTAGGAGTAGCCACTAGCCTCCATCTGTCAGCAAGTGACCATGTGGATGACATTGCATAAACCCCGTGCTGTCTTGCAGCCCTGACCAACTCACCATGGCCATAGACTAAGCCTCTTTTATGCGTAGGCTCTGAGGCTTCCGGGTCTATTAGGTACTGCAGTTCGCCCAGCCTGGCCTCACTGTTAAGGACTTCTGCATCAGCCATGGGCTGGAGCTGGCAGAGTTTTCACAGGGACAGGCTGGGTGTCCCATCCTTGCAGGACATCACTTGTGTGACCCAGTGGTGAGACACTGCCTCACTGGAGGCAGGCGTTTCCTCCTTTCTTCTGCTTTGGGGAAAATAAACTCTCAGATCTAAATAGACCATTAATGGCCAGTGAATGATGTTCGCTTTGGACACACGAGGTACTTGATATCTGTAATCTTTGTTTGTTACGTGCTCTTTTTCAGGATCATGAACATGCATGGAGTGTCTAATGAGCTAAGGCCACACTTGTCGCTGGTCCTGAGATGAATTCTGCACCATCGGTGTGTAAGTTCGAATGGTGTGTGACACACCCACCTATAAGTTCAGAGCAAGGACAGGTAAAAGGAAGAGTTTTTGTCTGCTGCTGAAATCTGATATCAGACCATAACCCTTTCATAAGCAGGAAAGGCCGAAGCCAGGAGAGCTCCCCAAAGAAGGTCAGTCTTGTGTTGAGATATGGGGCAGGGAAGAAGAGCTGCTGTGGGAGCTCCGAACTCTAGCTGGCTGGTGGAGAATCTTGGTTATGGTGTGTGATTTTACATGAGTCAGGAAGAAGGAAACAAGAAGCTCCTTCTCTGTGCATCTCACGGACCCGAGGAGACGGTCCCTGCTGTGGAAACAATTCCTATGCTGAAGCAATTATGTTGAGTAGAGTCTCTCTAGAGAGCTATTAGCAAAGGCAAGCCATTGCTCCCAGCAGAGGTGTGGGGCTAGATGTTCCTCTGAGCCTCTCCTCTCTGCGCTTTTGCCCACTGATTAATACACAGGTTTGCCTTATGCACGCCTCTGTTGAAAGGCACCTTATTTAATACGTACTCTTTCACTGATGCTGAACTCAAGGCCAGAGGCCTTATAACTTGTGCCTGAACAAAGCTTGTGTAACACACGTGCTTTTTCTGTAAGTCGCTTCAGAGTCTTGGTGCACCAGGAACATTAGAAAGTCCTTCAGCAGTACAGGGCGGGGGACAGGGTTGGGGACAGGCCTTCTCAACAGTTGAGTTGCCAGTGAAAAATGCAGAAAAGTATATGTCTGACTAGCATGTGAAAGGACACCTAAGAAAGCTGCAGCAAGAGGACTGGCTGTCACCTCACCAAGTCTCTGCCAGCTGTGCATGTGCTGGTGGCCCCAGAGTTCTCATTGTTTTGCACTTGAGTGCTATTAATTATGAGTAAGTCTTGATTTTAAGGTTGCAAATTAATTATTGGAAGTAAATGAATTTGCAAACACAGACTCTATAAACAGTGAGGACCAACCACATGTTTTTTTTTGGGGGGGGGACCAGAAGAGACCTCAGGGTGAAAGCCATTCCTCCTTTCTGGGGGTGGAGGGTGAATTGCAACTAAATGAGTTACTAGCTACATAGGAGGACGCTCACTGAACTGCAGCTTCTAGCACAGTGAAACACTGTTGCAGCCACGAGAAGAACAAATTGCTGAGTATCTACTAATACAAAACATTGTGAAATGAAAATACTGTCTACCCACTGGTCCTGCACTTGTTCGTGCAGCTACTCCAGATCAAACGTATTTGGGGGCTGGGAAGATGATTTAGCAGGTACAGCATTTTCTACGCGAGTTTGAAGACCCGAGTTTCTTCGAATCCCTAGGACCCACGTAAAGCTGGGGACAGTAGCACACATTTGTAACACCACAGTATGATGGGGACACAGGAGAATCCCCGGAAGCTCTTGAGCCAGCAAGTCTGGCATACATTGCAGTGAACAATAAGAATCCTGGGGCTGGTGAGATGACTCAGTGGATAAAGCTGCTAGCTGCCAGGTGGGATGACCTGAATTTGATCCCTGGAATCCACGCCGGGGAAGGAAGAGGACCAACTTCCGCAAGTTGTCCTCCCATCTTCACCTGTATACTGAGACACGCATATGCAGGCATGCACAAGCCCCAAATGTGAAACAAATAAAAAGATCTTGTTTCAAGTAAAGCAGAAGGTAAGGACCAGCACCTGAGATGCTCTCTGTCCTCCCTCCAAAAATGCTCTGTGGTACATATGCTAACACTCACACATACACAGACACGCATCATACACATATAAACATTTTGAAGAAAAAAAAAAACCCTTGCAACTGCATTGAATATATGCACATATTGTTTTTTCTTGATATTCTCTAGACAATACAATGTAATATCTCTCTATCACTTATATTGCATTAGTCACTGTAAGCAATATAGGGATAAGTAATAATGTATGGAAGACACATGCAGATTATATGCAAATTAGATGCCAGTAACTACTGAGGAGTAACTACAAGCTAGTACACACACACACACACACACACACACACACACACACACACGCACACACAGTTTCACTTACTTGTGAATAAAAAAAGAGCTTAATTAGGGTATGAGATGCAGACACACTTGGTTTATGGATAGAAGATTCTGGAAGACGTACTTTAATAAGGTACCATGTCTATGAATTGAAATAGCGGATGAATTCAACTGTGTCCCTTCCCTCATTTGTGCTTTCAATTTGTTTCCAGTGAGAGCCCCTTTTGTAACTAGGAAAACGTTATTTTTACAATGAATGTTTCCAGGATGCTTACTCTACATCAGGCACTAGTCTAACGTGTGTGTGCATGTGTGTAGACCCAGAACGGTCTCCTTTGTTGGTGTTTAGGCACCATCCTCCTCTGTATGAGGTGGGGTCTCTCCTGCCATCGAACTTTGTAAGTTCAAATCTCTGCATGTCCTGCCCAACTGTGGAATTATTAAAAATCTTGCAATAATAATTAAAAAGAAAGAAAAATAAATCTCCAGGTCACCTAGCTTCTTTCCACAGACTCAGAATGCCCTGGCGGGGCCTGTTCCCTCTGACGCATCTTGCTGCCATTCTGAGACCAGGAATGTGAGGTGGAGTCCCTGGCCCAAATCCCCCTTGCTCAGAAGTGCTGAGTTCTTAGTCTTCCCAGCCAGGGCAGAATTCTTGGGATTTGGCCACAAGGCCAGGGCTAACAGATTCGGGCAGGAATTTTGTCTGTCTCCTTCTCTGTTTTTAGAAGAAATAAGCCCCTGTCTAAGCTGGATTGAGCCTAATATTATCTGGTTTTCTTCAATGCCTGAGCAAAAATCGCATGGCTACTCTTTGGCAGTGTGGCTGTCTGGGGAGTGTGCTGGTTGGGAGAGCATGCACTTTGCCCAGAGCTTGGTCCATTGTCAGCGAGGCCCAGGGCTGTGTGGGATGAACTTAGCAGATGTTGCCTTGTAGACAGGAAACAAGCTGCTTGTAATTTTGCTTTGGGGCAGTGCAGTGTTCTACATGCAACCTGGGTTTTCTAATAGTAAACAAACGAACAAAAAAACCAACAATGGCCAAAGGTGTTCGTGGGAGCTGAGTTCAGGCTTCACTCCTTTCCCAGTAGCATCCTTCCCTCGCCTCAGCCTCTTAGGATGAGGCTTGACAGGTCCGCATCTGCTTGGCTTTTTCCTTCTAGGCTACTGTTTGAACATTGTACTGTAGGAGGTACAGGCTGGGATGCTGGGCCGACTGGGCACGCCTGTCTTTAGGACTGGCCGCAGTATCGATCCTTCCTAGCCTGTGTGTCACACTGGACAGTTGGATCTAAAGGTTAAGACTTACTGCCTTAAAAGAGTGTGTGTCGTGAGATTGCGAGATGGCTTAGCAAATGCTTGCCCTGCACACACAAAGACCTAAGTGTTCAATGCCCAGTTCCTATGTTTAAAAACTAGTTGAGCATGGTGGCCCACACTTGTAATCTCAGCTCTAAAGAGGCAAAAACAGTGGATCCCTGGGGCTTACTGGCTAGTCGGCAGCCAAATTGGTGAGATGTAGGTAAAAGTGAGAGTTATTTCCTCACAGAACAGGATGGATTATGAGGAACTGAAACTGAGGTTGTCCTCTGGCCTCTGCAGACACATATGTACTCACACCTGTATACAGTCATGTACCTGCAAGCATACATGTGCGCGTGCATGCACACACACATGCACACACACACGCACATACACATGCACGCATGCACACACACAGGCCAGGGTACAGCATTTAAGTCTCAGGTTGGACATCAGACTACAACCCTTCCTGCTGTCTTTAATGCCAAAGCCCCATGCTTGGAATGTTTTGACACCCAAGCAGAGAAAGGCGCCCCAAGTACCACACTGGATTGCAGCATCAATGAGTTGGGCTAGCAAGTAAAGCATCTCTACAGACAGAGAGGCAAGGTGGCCTCCCCGAATCACACTTGGCAGGATATTCTTTAAAGCACTAAAAGAAAGCCCGCTTCCTTTGAACTCGGGGACCTTGGAGCTCCCAAGACCACAGGGCAGAATCCGGCACAGTTTTCAGTTCCTCTCTTCAAGGAGGATGATCTTCCACCATCCTGTTATGTGGAAACTCACCAGGGAAGCCATGATCAGCTTTTCAACCCTCTCTTCCTCCCAACCCCCATTTCCTCCTTCCTCTGAGTGCTTAAGGTGATGTTGGGATCAGAGAGCACGTTACAACGCAGCTGGGGCTCTGGGAGGCCGACAACTTAATTAGCTCTCCGCCTTGGCCAGCTCAGTGGCTCTGCCTCATGCTCATTGGGCACAAGGGACCTGTCTGCCAGAGAATTCAGAGCAGCATCCAGTTGTACATCTAATGCTCTGCACATTAACAGGGCGGCTATCACATGAGGCAGCAAACAGGCCCATCCCAGGACAAGGACAGGCCTGAGCTGCCTGCTTCTGCTAAGGTATGCAGAGCTAGCTGGGAGAGCCTCCGGTCTGGGCCAGCTGGGAGGTGAGGTACACAGGAATGCTGCTGAGCAGTGGTGGGTGCCCCAGGCTGCAGCACCTGCTGGGCTCAGCCCAGGTCAGGAGACTGAGGGCTGCAGGTGTACCTCCAGGGCTATGCAGCAGGACAAGAAGGCACCATGGGAAGGCCCTGGGACTAGAGTATCTCCTCATAGCCAGTAGCAGCAGACAGGAGGATTATGCAGAAAGATAAGGGCTCCCATGGGCCCCTAGAAAGGACTTTGGTTTGTGCAATATTGCAGACAAAAATTGCACAATCACACCTAGAGGGCCCTTCTCTAGAAAAGGAACAAATGCTGGAACTGACTTCCTGGTGGTTTAAGCAGGGATTTATCAGTGACTATATAGCTTAAGGTATATTACTCTACCTGAAAGTGAATTCACTCTCCTTTTACCTGTAAAGGAGGAAAATGGGAGGAAGGATCCTGAAAGCAAAAAGGAGAGGCTATCAGCTGGGCATGGACTTAACCAAGACCATAACAGGAGCAAACAGAAGGGCTTCCTGCCGTCAGGGACCCCACCTGTCCTCAGGCAGCTTGGTGAGCACAGGCTGATGTGGGACTCCAGGTCCTACAGAGGGGTAAAGACTACTTGTCTTTTTCAGAGACAAGTAGTGAAAACCCCTAACCGCACAGAATTCATGTTGAATTCAATGTCTTTACACACCACAGTATGCTACCTCAGGGTCGATCCCCATACTTCTTCATCCACTTTATAAAAGCCAGGTGTGATCCCAACACTTGGGAGGTTATAGGCAAGATGATCAGGAATTCAAGGTCATCCTTGGCTACATGAGAAGTCTGTGGTCAGCTAAAGAGAAAGGTGTTCCCGTATTAACTCAATTTATTTTAAAGTTTTTATTTAGTCTCTCTCTCTCTCTCTCTCTCTCTCTCTCTCTCTCTCTCTCTCTCTCTCTGTGTGTGTATGTGTGTGTGTGTGTGTGCCAGTGTGTGTGTGTGTGTGTGTGTGTGTGTGTGTGTGTGTGTGTGTGTGTGCACGTGCATGCATGAATGGGCCACAGAATGCATACTGAAGGTCAGAGGACAGTTTGTGGGATCCGTTTCTCTCCTTCCACCATGTAGGTCCTGGGGTTGAACTTAAGGTGTCAGACTTGGCAGTAGGTGCCTTTATCTGCTGAGCCATCCTGCTGATTCTGAAATATCTTTTAATCAAGTTGATAGAACAAGGACTAGGCTTGCCAAAATAGGTTTCCAAGGCCCACAAAGTACTTGACACAGATCTGTTCCCCACAAGGGACACCTACCACCAACTCTAGCTATGGATGGGGAACTGCATAGGGGCTCACTGCGTAGCTGGTTTCTTAGTGACACAGAGCTCCCTGGGTCCTGACCTGTAAGAGGAGGCAGGGACTGGGATGGCGAGCAGGACCTCAGAGCTGCACTGTGACCATGAAGGCCACCCTGAGAAGAGGGGAGAAGGCCTTGTTAAATCTAGGAGCCACAGGTCAATCCTGCAAGTGGAGTTTGTGGTTTCTGGCTAAAGTAGGAAATGGCTACAAGAGCAAAGGGAGCCTTCTCTGCTGAGCGATCTCATCCCATTTCCCAGTCACAGCCATGACACACACACACACACACACACACACACACACACACACACACACACACACATACACGGCCCAGACAGCCTTCATGGTTGAACATCTAGAAGCCAGGGCTATTCTGATAGAGACCCCAGCTGGCTTTGCCCTGAGGTCTGGGGCCAGCTGGGAACCTACAGGCCTTGTTACTCACAATGTAGTTCGAGGCCCGGGGCCTAGTGACACTGCCAGGGACACTGAAGCAGGAGCCATGGAGGATGCCATGTCATGTGGTTTCCTGGACTGAAGGACCACTGTCAGGGTGGCACTGCCTGAGGAAGGACACGTCTACTCAGGCTCAGGCCTGGGAGGATCCCAGAGGAGCCCTAGAGTCCTTTTGAGGTCCTGAGCAACACTCCTGGCAACAAGCCAACCTGGCGGCCCCAGAGGCTTTGCAGAGCATGACAGCATCAAACGTGCAGGTAAGAAGCAGGACGGTCCAGAGCGCAGGTGAACAATTCATGCTGTGGTAAACTGTGGGTTCCTCTGAGGAAGTGGCCCACTCTGGTGAGTCACAGGCCCGGACCTGCTCATACTTACATTACCTGAGATTATCAGGATTTTCTTTCCACTCTGTCCCAGAAAGGAGCACTCACCCAAAAACCTCAGCCGAGCAGAGTCACTGGCCTTGAATTTAGATAGAACAGGGTGTCACAGCCATAGCAGCTGTGCCCGCACACGCATGTGCAGAGGAGGGACGGCCCCAACCTGCTGCTGCAGTGTAATACGGTGTCCCTATATTATAGAAATGAAAGCAGAGGGAAAACCTCTCCTCACAGTGACATGCAGGTCACAGTGTGAGGACTTTCCCTCACATTCATGGCCTTGAACATTTGAAAATAATAGAGAAAAATAAACAATTAAAATTTATGGCTGAATCTGCCCGTCTGGGAGGACCTGGCAAGGCTGACCCAGCCAGGCTACAAAGGCAGGAAAAAAGGAGACACTGGCAGAGCCGTCCACGAGGAGAGACCAGTGTGGCCCTGGGGGTCTCATACCAGTGTACCCAGTCCTGGAACGATACTGGGATACTTGCATGCTTCTAGGAGGATGCTAAAGGATGCTGGGGCCAGGGCTACACTGCAGACCAAGCTGACTCTCTGGGGATGAGGTCAGGCAAGGAAAGATGCTGTTAAAGGCTCACTAAGTGAGCTTCATATGATCCCAGGTCTGAGAACACCCAGGTTCAGCCAGAGGCTTAGAGATGGAGGAGAGGGGGCAGCATGGACAGTTCTTATGCTGTGTTGGGGACCAGCACAGACTACAGGATAGAGCAGCGACTCTTAGTAATCATCTGCTTGTAGATTTCACTAACCTTTGAAGGCTTGGGATGGATAAGGAGGTCCATCCATGGAACTTACCAGTTGGCTGTGCTCTGACACACCTGCCCTCCCCACTGGCCTCTGAGCCTGGTCAATGCTGCCTTTCTGTCAGCAGCACGCTGCCTTTCAGTCAGCAGCACGCTGCCTTTCTCCAGCATCTTTGCTGACTTGACCTCAGGTCAAGCTGTGTATTAGGTTTCTGTTGCTGATGTAATAGAAATCACACAAGCGTCAAGTATCTAAGATAGCAGTAGTTTACTGTCTGATGGCTCTGGAGGTCAGAAATGCTGACGTCAAACCATGGTGAAGTCTGCATTGCTTCTGGATGGGCGAGAGAGGGGGAGCTGGCACGGTTATGCTCCGGGAGGTGTGTCTTTTCTTCCTTTTCTTCTCTAGTATCTAGAAGCTGACTGCCTCCCCTGTCTCACCGTCTCTTCCTCATGTCTTCTTCTTTTGGGGCTCCTATGATTACATGGGGGCACATCAGCATGATTTTTCCAGAAACGAGAGCCTTGGTCCCATCAACTAAGTCCCTCTTGCTATAGAAGGTCACACCTACAGTTTGTGAGAATTCCACGTGGACATCTTTGAAATGCATTTCCCCATCTCCCACACACCCCGACAAGAGCCATGTGACCCACTGTGCAGCACTGCATCCATTTGACAGATGAGAACATGAATACCTAATCGGAGCCTGGCAGGTCCTAGACAGCAGAGGTCACCTTGTATCTGACACCATCTCTTGTAATCCCTGACTTCTCCCCTGCCTCCATGAAGCTCCAGATGACTGATTCAGGCCCTCCTAAAGGTAGTTGTCTCCACACACTTATACTGAAAGTTGCTGCTCATACAGAATCATAGTCAGGCAGAGCAGTAGGCCCAGAAAGGCAGGCAAGGCACATTCCGGTTTCTCTAAGTTGGTAGCCATGATGCTTGGGCTTCTCAGGTGGGCTTGACTGGATCATTTCCCTCACACTTCAAACAATTTGAGCAGATGTTTCATCCCTGTGTAGTGTGTCTTATTGCTACCATCACCAGCTTTCTGTGTTGGTTATCTTGGTCTTTCCTTCTTAGCTCAACATGAGGCCATAGAGCATATTCGCTTCTCCTCACCAGAACGTCACAGTGTTTGTAGTGTTTGGGGGATTATGAAATACCAAGGGCTTCACAGAAACCCAAGGCCCACAGATCCTCCAAGCTGTAGCTACTGTGCTGGTGCTTCTGTCCATTTTCTTCCACACATCCACACTCACTGAGATGGGATGGCAAGGGTACTGCTTCGTCTTATTGGCGTTTGGCCATGTGACTTGTTTAGGCCAATGGACGGAGAATGGATCTGACAGAAGCCATGTGTGAGCACTTCTGAGCGTAGTTACATGGGTGGCCTCCATTTCTTATTTTCTACATTTTTTTAATCCCTGAGGAAAACACAAGATGATCCCTCAACATGTGTCTCAGAATGAATGAAAAGGGGAATGTAGCCACCTTAGAGCTTTGAATCTGAACAAATTTGAAACTTTTGTTGCAACAAAATAAGACTGGGGAATATTTTGTTACTGCAGCATAACTTTGCAAGTTCTGACCAATACTGAAATCATTACCAGACATCTCAGGGCACATTCAGTTTTCTTCCTCCCAAAGGAGACAGGGGTCCAAACAGGACCCTTACCCTGACACCTAAAAGATGTGTAATATCTTTATTTTAAAAAAATTATTAGTTTATTTGAAATATATTTATGTGTCTGCGTAGTTATGTGCACTTGAATGCAGGTACCTACGGATGTAGGAGGCATTGGATCTCATTGGGGCTGGAACTGTAGGCAATTGTGAGTGCTCTGATGTGGGCACAGGAGTAGTGCATGCTCTTAGCTACTGAGCCTTCTCTCCAGCATGCTTGTTCATTCATTCATTCATTCATTCATTCATTCGTTCATTCATTCATTCACTTGTTTATGAGAAAATGATAAATTCTTTGAGAGAAAGCGCTCCTTATTTTTACTTTATTTACTTCTTCATGGTTATAGTGTGCCTGTTTATGTGTGGGCTCGTGCCTACCATGATATATATGTGGAGGTCAGAGGACGACTTGCAGGACTTGGTTCTCTTCTTCTACAGTGAGTTGTAGAGATTGAAGTTGGGTTCTCAGGCTTAGCAGCAAGCGTCTTTACCAACTGAGCCATCTCACTGGTCTCACCTAGTCTCTTAAGACAGAGGCTTGCATTGGAAATTGAGGCTTGTTGATTAAGCTAGGCCGGTTGGCCAGGGATCTGTCGGACTACTGGCGCATGCCTCGTCTCCTTGTTTGCTGGGACTCAAATTCGGGTCCTCGTGCTTGCATAGTAGCCGCTTTACTGCCTGAGCTGCATCTCCTCAGCCCTGGATCAGACTCCTTCAGCAGATTAAACTTCCAGGTGCATGATTTTTGCACATTATGCTTTGAACTTGTTTGCTTTAAGGAAAGGCATGAAATTTCTGTAATAAAATTATCTCAGAAATCTGCACACAGATATTAATAGTAGTAATATTTACAGTCATGCCCAAAGTAGAAAGGGCTCAAGTGTCTATCAACCAATAAACGAGATGCTGTTCAACCATTAAGTAAGTGGCATATTGATGCTGTTACACCATGAAGGACCACTGAAGATATGAGTGGAAATGATTAGTCAAAAATGACTCATATGGCATAGTTCTAGTAGAATTGGATGCCTCAAATATCTCAGTCCAGAGAGGTGGGGAGTATTAACAGATGGCTGAATTGCTGGGAGGCGACAGGGAGTGGAGAGGCTTTAGAGCAAGGGCTAATGGGCAGGGGCTGTCTCTGAGGGCAATCATAGTGTTTGAAGTTAGGAGTAATGTTACATAACTGTCTCAATGTACTAAAAGCCAGTGACGGTTGCAGCTGACTACTTTATGAGACGTACACATTTTAATGTAGGTTGTATATGGTGTGAACTCTGTCTCAATACTAAAGAAAACCTATCTGAGCGGTGTTGGGAATGAGGAACCAGGAGAGGAACTGTTGGTTTACGGAAGGACCTGGCCAGCTCTTACGCTGTGATCTTGTAACAAATGTCTCTTCTCTTCTGCTGATGCCATATGCTCAAGGAAAGAGAAAATTCCATATTGCTTAGCTCCAAGTAAATGGTTGGGAGTTTTTTCAAAGATCAATTTATTTAAAACATAGAGAAGAAGAAAGGAGTAGTCGGGGAAAACTATACATGTACAAAAAGACAGAACTTGTCCTGGAAAGTGTATCTCGTGCTCATGGGCCCCAGGGCCTTCTGCTTAGCACTGTCTAGATTACTCAGCACGGAAGTCTTCATTTGGAAGCTCTGAACACTTCTCATTTCTTTCCCTTTTGTACTGGGCCAGAGCCATAGCTGGGCAGAGCCCAGTAAGGATAGATGGAAGGGGATGAGTGGTCCTTTCAGGAGAGGTGGTCTTTCTGACCCTTGTTGGCCAGCCAAAGGCGCATGGGTAAGGGAGTAGATGGGATACACACAAAGATTCATGTCTTCCCTCCATGCTGCTCCATCAGAGGAGAGGGCTGCCTCCCCACAAGGCAAATGCTCTGTGACAGCCAAGACAGCAGGAAATCCTAACATCCCCTGCTCCTCTCTATACCTCACTTGCAGCCTTCAGTTTCACCCAAGCAACTGTTGGGGTGTCTTAGCTGAGAGGAGGGAATGGTAAGTATTCCTCTCTGTAGATCTTGAGATCAGACTGAGTAGGTGATTCACTCAGTGAAGCGCTCACCGTGTCAAGCATGGGGATCTGGGTGTGTCCAGAGTCCACCTAAATCAACTGGGCACAGTGGTATACACTTGTAATCCTAGTGCGGGAGAGGTAGATGCAGGCAGACACGGGGGCCCGCTCACTAGTCTGCCAGGCCAGCTTCATCACTGGGCTCCAGGCAAATGAGAAACCTTGTCCCCCAAAAGAAAAATATAGAAGGAAATGAAAGCTAGATGGTGACAGATGGCATACATACAATTTGTCCTCTGCCTTTTACACATTCAAATATGTGTGCGTGCTTGTGTATGTACACAGACTCAGAGGTCTAACCGTGCTGGCCCTGTGCTAATTCTGTGGTTTGAGTCCTGGCCACAGGACAGAGGAGACTTGAGCTGATGAATGCAAGGGGCCCATGCATGCATGAGGTGACAATCACATAGGGTACTTCATTTTCCTGGCCAGTTTTCACTTCCCAAGGAGGAAGGAGGTCTGGTGTTATCTAGAGAGAATTTAGAACAGGAGAGCTTTTTCTCCTGGCTTTAGAAGCTTGTTTACCAAGCCCTCCAGTTCCTGGCTTGAAAGGCTCAGCTAAAGACGTGAGGTATTCTCAGAACAATCCAGGGCTCAGTCAATATTTATAGCCAGGGGCTTCGGCTCAGGTGGTTTCATGAGATTGTTTGAGCCCCCACTTAACCAGTGTACATTGATCATCTGCGGGAGACCTTTCGCCTGCTGGGCCCTCTCCATCTTTATTATACTGCGCAACCGGGACTACACTTGACTTTCAAAGGCTCGACTTGTGCCATTCAAAGGGGAAATTTCCACCTTCATTTTAAGCCCTATCTTGTTCTCCTGCAGTCTCTGAATAAATATTACTCAACAGCCAAAGTTACTTAAGCATCAATCATTTCTACTTCAAGGAGGAGGAAAAGAGAACAAAGATGTAATAGCACAAAAAGATTGAAACTTAACCTCCAGTGCTGGGTGGATTCCAAGCTTGTTGAGATTAAAGAAGCCCCAGAGAGCCGATGTTACCTCAGGTTCACGGGTGTACTCTTTCTCTCAAGGATTACACTTGACAATGAAGCAAGGTACCCTGGAAACCCTGGGCAGGTGGATGGCTAGGCTGGTGTGGTAGTGTCTGCTCTCTCCCCTTGTGAGAAGTCTCCACAAAACCTTTGTGTTCTTCTCCACATTCTCCACATTTCGCGCGCGCACACACACACACACACACACACACACACACACACACACCCAGTGGTCTCTGGGCCACTTTCCACCATAGCGCCCTCCAATGCAATCTACCCCACCCTCTTAAGTCCTCCCTTTTCTTCCTCTATACCAGTGGGTCAAGATCTCCTCAGGGGTCAAATGATCCATTCACAGAGGTCACCTAAGATGGTCAGAAAACACAGATATTTACATTATGATTCATAACAGTAGCAAAATTACAGCTATGAAGTAGCAACAAACATAATTTTATGATTGGGGGTCACCACAACATGAGGAACTGTATTAAAGGGCTGCAATATGAGGAAAGTCAAGAACCACCGCTCTCTAACACCTTGAAAAAGAGTATAAAATGTCCTGTAGAGGACATCTGGTCTCTAAAGCAGCTACTTCCTCTCATCCCATGAACACTCAGTTCGGGACTCTGAGATGTCCAAGGGCTCCATAGGGCAGCCATGTTTTCCCACCTGTGCCTCAGATACTATTTTCCAACTCACCCGGGAATCCGGCTGAGCACATAAATCTTGAACCCTACCTATCTCTACGGAATCTAAATGTTCTACACACTCCCAAGTCGGTCTCCTGCCCTTCGACCTTGTGAGTCTGATATGACCACGGGAGTGGCATGAATTTGGAATTGGAAACAATCCTGATGGATCACGGGGTTTGGCCTCTGTGGTGCGATGCTTTTGAACACAGCTTTCTAGAAAGACAATGCACTGTGTGAAATTCATTCTTGTCCACATATAAACGCAAGGTTCCTAGATCACTCACAGAGCTATGCAATGATCTCTACAGTCAGTTAGTGTAGTAAACATATTTACAACCTCTCTACAGTCAGTCGGTGTTTACAACCCCAAAGGAACACTGTATCACCTTCCCTTCTTTTTGTTATGACAAGATGTCTAATGAGGAGCAACCTAATGGAGGAAGGGCTTATGCTGGCTCCACTTGAAGACACCATGCGTTGTGGTAGCCAGAAGTACAGGCTGATGGTCACGTTGTATCTGTACGCAGGGAACAGTGGCGGTTGGTGCTTAGTTCTCTTCTCCTTTTTATGCAGTCCAGCCCATGAAACATGCAGCCCATAATGAGCTCTTCCCACGTCACTGAATCTACCAGAAACTATCTCACAAGCACGCCCAGAGCTTTGTCCCTCGGTGATTTTAGATCCTAGCAGTAACGATCAATAGCAAACAGCATATTGCCCCCTTCACTCATAATGCTGCTCCCCAGCTTTAAGCAACTACCAGTCCATCTGCTGACATTTCCATGTCAATTGAATCATGTAGCATGTGGCCACTTGCCTGGCTTCTTCCCCATGGTGCAGTGTTTCCGGGGCTTCTGTGTTGACATTTATCAGTGCATCATTTATTCTAGTAGTTGAACCACATTACACAGAATGGATGGGCCACATTTAATTAACCCATTAGCTGATTGGACACTTGGGTTGTTTCTGTTATGGGGCTATTATGAGTCAGGCTCCCGTGAGCATCCATGCATGATGTTTTGTGTGGATACTTGCTTTTATTTCTCCCAATTACATGCATGCACATGGATCTGCCAGGTCCTGGGATAAGTCTACTGATGGCATTTTGAGAAACTGACAGATTGTTTTCTGGAGGGAGGGTACCATTTCCTGTTGCCCCCAGTGCATGGAGGTGAGAACCTTCCTGCATCCTTGGCAACACCTGATTTTATTTTATTTTATTTTATTTTATTTTATTGTAATCACACAGTGGGTGTGAGGAGCTATTCCTCTGTAGTTTTGATTGACTTACATTTCTTTAATGAATGTTGACACCAAGTGCCTCCTGCAGTCATTGACCATCAGTGTGACGTTTTCTGATTGTCTACATTGTCTAAGAAAGCATTAACCCCTATGAACTCCAGTGTCCTTGTGGGTAAAGTGAAGGTAGTGACAAGGCGATTCAAGTGACTGTAGCGAAGAAGCCAGAGTTGTCACACAGTAGGCATTAACAATGTTGCCTCCCCCTACCACTGAGCTGGCAACCTTAGGTGGAACTGTCACTCTCAGAATTTTCTTTCCAGTGTGGTCCCGCTCGAGATTCACCATGGGAGGTACCTATGGGGCTTGGCATGAGCGGCTTGACAGTGTTTTGTGTGCTCACAGGTGTCAAGGTGCCCTAGAAGCTCACATATGTGGTTCCACTATTCCACCTGGTTGGCCTAGGATGTGAGGTCACTTGGAACTGTACCAAGTCCTGCCAGGGCATACTCTTCAGCGTCTCCTGGATAACTGTGTACACTTCTGTGGCATGGAGCACAGTCTCTTCAGCGTGCCACTCACACTATCAACATTGGATGCCATCCCAACTTGGGCACCCATTAGCCCTTGTGGACCCCAGCTCATCTTAGTTCTCCTATTTACATTCAACTGTCGTCCCATCCCACCCTACCCCATCTCACTGCTTATCTGGACAAACTCAATCGATTTCAAGCTCAAGAGTAGAGGCAATCTGCTTGCAAAGAATTTTATACTTCTTCTGGTACTGTGTGTGACCCACCTTCTAAAGAAATATTGGGCTTTACCCTACCCAGATTGATTCTACCTCTCAGTTTGAGCCTATGGGATGCTGCAAGGAACAGCTATGGTACCTTTCTTCTCAAAAATCAAACCCAGAGTCCTAAACATTTGGTCTCCCCAGAGAAACTGAACATGGTGACTTGGGCTTCACACACTGGTAGCCCCAGTCCCAGTCCCAGGAAGTCCCTTGCTCCGCTTACATAAGTGTTCTGTAACGTCAGTGCCAAAGACAACCTCCTCCCCCCATTATGAATTACCTTATAGGTCTTTAGACCACAAGCCCAAATGGTCTCACTGGCACCTAAATTAGCCAGGCATTCTGCCAAGGAGAGAGACTGGTTCCTGGAGATGTTGCTGGGCGGGAGTTTTGGAGGCAGCTTTCGTAAAACCCAAAGCACAATGGAATAGGAAGCTCCATCTTGTCTTCCATGTAGATGGGGTGTCATGGCCAAGACTTTTACCCGCTCTCCATCTACCCCACAAGGATACCAGGCTCTTCTTGTCTAGCTCTCCAGATGGAAGTCCTGGCAATAGCCTGACGTGCCCTAGGCATGGCTTTGTCCCCACTTCAGGATGTCCACACTCAGTCTAACTCTCTCCCCGGGCTCAAGTTGAGATCAGCTTCTCCCAGTTTATAACTTCTGCCTTCTGATCTTCTCTTCATCCCACCAGTTCCTATCTCACCTGACCGTCATCTTCTGTTCCTTCGCCCTCTCTAAAGCTGTGAGGATCAACTTCTCTGCTCTAGCTACCCTGGTTCCTCGCAAGAAGATGCTTTGGGTGATGCTCACACACTGGACAGTGGGTGACAGTGCGGAAGAACTAAGTCATAGAACCACAGAAGGACAGGCTGTTCAGTGTCCAGGGCATTGATCACAAAGGGACGCAGAGCTCGAGGTTTCTGTTGATGGAGCTATTTCCCAATGTACTTGGAAGGGGAAACTTTGACATTCCTAATGAGCACGCGATTTATGGTGATTTAGGAAGAAGGTCGGGAGCTTTGGCTGGCTCATTGCGAGTCCTACGACATCTCTATGGACATTGGTAACCAAGGTGGAGACCACAGGAAAGGCGTTTAGATTTAGTGTCTAATGTTCCTTCTCCCCCAAACAGGCCACCTCCCTGCTCTGATCTTGGCTTTCTGGGTGTACTTTCTGTACAACGAATGTGCTTCTGGGCTACTACAGATCCACTAGGGGAGTCAGAGCACATTTGAATGCAGCAAATTCAAGTCAGATCTCCTTGCCCCTTCTCCGTGAGCATCTTGTCACTATCATGTCTGAACTATTTGTCCTCATGACACAACTCTCTCTCCCCCTCATTCTTTGGTTGTTCACATCCAACAGAACCCATCCTTCACTGCCTGACACTGGACCATGGCTTCCCGATCCTCTCTATGCTACTCTCAGACCTAATGGTCAAGTTCTGGCTCCAAGCCTTCCACCGTCTGCTACAGATCTTTAGTGTATTTCCACGAGCATTAAGATTCATCTTGTACCTATTCTTCCTTGAAGACCTACTGTGCTCTGGATTTAGCATGTTAGTTTAGTGAACTCTCAGGGGCTCATGGTCACATAGGGAGGACTATATGCCATAGTGCATTAGGGTCAGAAATGCAGTAAGAGAGAGGGAAAGGGGACCTGGAACCATCAACAAGGACACCCATTCTGTTTTGAAGGCCAAGGAAGACCCTAATACTGGCCAGATTAAGAGTCCTTAGCTACTTTGCAAGTGTATCCCTGGCCAGCCAGAGCCCCAGCCTGGCCTGTTTACTTCTCACACTTCCCAAGAAGAATCCACAGAGCATCCTGGCCTCCTCCAGAGTAGGCCAATGTTTCCACTCATTTTTCTTTCTCTTTCAGTTAATTCTTGCTCGTCTCCTCTAGCTGTCAAACCCCTACTGAGTCTCCAAGAGCTGTGGAAACCCCACCTCCTCCCTGAAGCCTCTCCCAATTTCCAGATCCACACATGGCCCCTTTCTGTCGCTCTTGCAGGGCTCTAGTAAGGCCAAGCACAGCAAACACGGCCCTAGCAGGTCTCACCTTTCCTCTCCCCTCTTCATTGCTAAAATCTGTTAGATTACATTCCTAAGGCTAGTCGCCATCCCCTTGTCTGTCCACTTCCTCCTCCTGAGGCTGACCACCATGGTGTAGCTATCAAAGTATTGAAATCCAGCAATCCTTCCCCCTTTGGCTGCCCTAATTAATATGCCCAATTAAAATTGAACACCTCATCCTACTCGAGGTGTCTCCTTTTCCTTTATAAACTGCCTATGGACCACATCTGTCTCCTCTCTCCCCAGAGGCAGTCTTTTGCCTCTCTGGGGAAAATCCCTCTTACTCCACTCCTTGGTCCTCCTCGCTTCTCCTTTGTCCTCCACTTCCTGTCTTTGTCTCTTGTTCCCTGCCCTTTGTCCCTCTGGGGCAAATAAATTTTTGTGCTGACAACTTGGGGTCTCTTGTCTTGTGCCAATACAGACTCCTCATTTTCAAGATGCTGTACCATACCCAGCTGTATGCATACATGTTCTTTGTCCCACTGGTGTCAGTGGACACTGAGTTTGCCCATCACTGAGAAAAAGCTACCACAAGGTCTCACAGGAAGGTTAAGATTGCGGTGAGCTGAGGAAGAGGCCCAGAAGAACCTTGGGTCCCAGCCCCACACACACAGACCAGACGTAGCACATAGGAATTGTTCTCTATGCTCTCACCTCACCTGCTCCCCGACCTGTCCCAGCCAAGTCACCTTCACCCGAAACCACTCACTGTAGGCCTGCAGCCAACACTTTCCGGCTCTGTCCCTCTAAGTCTTTCCCACAGAAGGTCTGAATGAACACTCCAACACCCGGAAGGCAGGCTTGAATTTATTCTGGACCAACACTCTCCGCCATTCTTCTTTACCAGGCTGTACCACTGTTCTTTCTCTCAACCCCCCTGGCAAGCCTTCACCCCCTAACCTAGGCTGTTTGGACTGACCAGCGCCCAATGCATATGACCTCTGCTCTGGCCCTCCTCTTGCACTCCAGCCCTTCTTTTAGGCTTTGCTCGGGAGAAAGTTTACAAGGCTGTTTTCCTTTATCTCGTGGTTATCTTGATTGACATTTTCACTTTACCTTGTGAGCCTTTCTGCTTCGAGTTCTGACGTAGTTGTGGGGGGCGGGGAGGGGAGGAGAGTTGGAAAGAGGTTTGTTGATGATGGTTATATTTTATTATGTGTGATGGTCATGGATCTGACAGGCAGTTCATCAAGCTAGAGGCTAGGGACACAAGGGGGAGGGAGGACACCAAATACCATGAAGTCACAGTACAAAATATTTTTCAAAGGGACATCAAAGTCTTTTTTCCATGCTGTCTTGCCTTGACCCCATTTCACACTGGCAAAACACAAACCGAAATTAAAATAAAAATCCCAGGCTGGCTCCATGTAGCCAGTTGGACTGTGCAGTTAATTCACAGACTCTGTTAACATCCCTAAATGCAAACATTCCAAGATTTATTTTCTTTGCTTATAATTTTTTTTTTTTTGCCTTTCCACTGGTGGGCTGTTTATTTCTAATAATCTGGTAGGGAAAAAAACATTCGCTCATACCAGTGGAGGTCTTATATGCCAAGCTGCAAACCAGAGCACATTTTATTGTGGAATAAAACCCTTGGAAAACAGGCTCCAGGGGGGCCTGCTGACTGCGAGTTTACAGCGTAGTACAATTGACGCCATTATAATTAGTTCCCCTCAAAAGTCTTATTTTTCAGGGCAGAGATCTGAATCTTACTCTTTGCACACGAATATCTCTGGACTAGAGCAACAACATTATGGAGAGTGAGTCATAGCGCAGCTTTGGGCTTTAAAGACTAACGCAGATCCTATAAATCTAGCCCACATTCTTTTACTGGGAATGACTGACTTTTATGAAAACCGAGGACTGTAAATCAGAAACCTAAATAGCTTACTTTGCGGCAGATAAATACAGATTTATGCAGTGACAAAGCCCCATGTTAACCCCTTCCTGGTGCCACAGAGGACTTGAGGGCTGTGGGTGCAGAGAGGGATGGGGCCTGCAGCTCTGCCTTTCTTCCTGGCAGATGGGGAGGACCTGGACGAGAGGCAGTGTTAGCATATGATGTTCTCTGGCCAAGGGTGCTTCCCACTGCCGCATCTCAGCGAGGCACAGGGCAGTCAGTGTCTTGGCTCTGGTTACTCCTGGGCTCTATGCTAGAAAAGGTTCTGTGTGGGTGGTGGGCTGGGTGTCTCTTACAGCCTAGGCTTCCAAAATCCTTGTAAACTCACTACTGCCTAACCCTCTTATCTGCAAATGGTACACTGTTAGGATTAAATTAGCAGTTACATACTAGTCTCTCTCCCCCCCACCCCTCTCTGTGTATATGTATATATATGTGTGTGTGTGTGTATGTGTGCGCATGTGTATATATGTGTGTATGTGTGTATACGTTTGTGTGTATATGTGTATATGTTTATGTGTGTATGTGTATATGTTTGTGTGTGTGTATGTGTGTATGTGTATGTTTGTCCATGTGTGTGTATGTTTGTATGTTTGTGTATTTTTGTGTATGTGTGTATGTGTGTACATGTATGTTTGTCCATGTGTGTGCATGTGTGAATGTTTGTGTATGTTTGTGTATGTGTGTGTATATGTATGTGTAGTCTTGCCCTCCACACATACACATTTTTTTTTTCTATTTTCTTTATTTCTATTTTTCTTCACTGTATTCTGTCTTTCCTTCCCCGCCCCTTCCTTCACGGGGGACCAAACCTACAAGGCAAGCAATCTAGGCTCCCAGATTCCTACTCAGCATTCCCTACCCTCAGTCATTTTTATTTTGAAACAGGTCTCCTTAAACTGCACGGTCATTGCTCTAATTCTTCTGCCTTAGTCTCCCTAGCAACTAGGATTACAGCCATGCCACCAGGTGGCGGGGCTCTGCATCTCTAAGGAGCCCAGGAAGGACGTGATACTGTGGTGCTGGGACCATTTAAAGCTGTGCAGAGCTTACCGGAACCCACAGACAGAGCTCTCATCTTGTTTTTGCAACCTCTGGCTTCACTCATCCCACTGAAAGATCGATGCCTATGGATCTTCAAGTGCTCTGAGCCCCCACACTGCAGTGGCTGTCCAGGTGTCCAGGCTCCCTTGGCTGTACAGAGGGCCCTGTGGCTACCCTGCCTCTCTCTCTCTCTCTCTCTCTCTCTCTCTCTCTCTCTCTCTCTCTCTCTCTTTTCCCTGGGGTGCAGCCCTGGCCTGACTACCCAATTGGCCTGGTGCTTTTGTGTTTAAACAAGGCGCACCCTGTGTTGGCCTCTCAAACTTTAAAAGAATACTGAGACCTGGTGATCCTGGGAGGGAGGGAGAGGGCATTTATCATTTTTATGTGGCATTTCAAAGCAGGAGACTCCTTCTTGGCCAGGAGACAAAGGCCCGAGTGGGGTTAATGGAGGAACCCTATTTAATCATTAACGCTTAATACTAAAGAGTTTAAAAGGAAGCAGTGGGCTCCTTGCTCAGCCCTTTGGTGCTAGGGATGTCCTGGGGGTCCGGTGGGATCAAGTCAGGTCCTGGCTCAAGAGGCTTTCTGCTGAAGCTGGTATGGGAGCCCCAGGGGGTGGGCAGTGGTGGGGTTCACCCAAGTAATACTCACCCAAGTTGCTTCCCTAGCTCTTCCATCAGCTCCCTCTGCCCTGTGGTGGTGACAGCACCTGTTCATTCTCTAGGCCAGACAGGAGATCCAAAAGGACGGACAGCCCAAAACCCAGTACATACCTGGTGACATGATGGCAGGCAAAGACCCCAAAGCCAGTTCCTCACCTGTGTCACAGATACACTGACAGAGCATGTCACCAGACTTAGCCCCAGCAGGGACACGCTTAGCTCTGGTGTTCCTCTGCACCAGGGCCTTCGGTCCAGCTGCCTCCTATCCCAAGAATGGCAGCTCCCACTTTCTACCTCTGCCTCAGTTTACTCACCTGCACCTGAGACATGTGTTCTCACGTGTCAGGACAGAAACAGCAAGCAGCACCTGTGCAGATGCCCACTTTCTCTCCAGGCCACTGGACCAAGAGGAGCTGAACACTTGGCAAACAGGGGTCAAGCCCTGTGTGCACCTAGTCGCCCTGATCTACAGGCTCAGGTCCGAGAGAGAGTTTCTGGGTAGAATTGAATTGAATAGCAGGATAATGTTTGCTGAGTTTCTGCTTATTTTTATGTGTGTGTGTGTGTGTGTGTGTGTGTGTGTGTGTGTGTGCGTGTGTTGTGTTATTGTAGCTTATCACCATAGCTACTGAAACTGGACATTAAACTGAGTTTATTGCAAACTGTGCATCCTGGGAAGTCCACACCTGATCAATCCAAAGGCCATTTTCAATTTAGAAAACAATATTCTTTGTCCCTGCCTACTCTGTTCCCCCTCTATGCCCTCCTGACTCTGGGGTTGGGTCTATCTAATTAATGCACTGCTAATCTCAATAGAATTGCGGGTGCCAGTCCCCCATCCCCACTGCCTGATTTACCCATGTGACTGTGACTTCGTGCAGTTGGAGATGACCTGTTCTCATGGTTGTAGAATGCATGCTGTATTCTTGTTTGTAGCCACTTCCTCTGCAGAATACCCAGTTATGGTATTTTTAATCTATCTTTATCAGTGCCTTTCTCAAGTCATTTGAGAAAACAAAGCAAATAGCTTTAAAAACTACACAATTACCCTGGTAGAACACAGCTTGGACAAAGGCCGTGGAGACGATTTGTGGCAATCACAAAGAGGTGGTAGCTCTCACCAACTGGTTAAGGAACCTGCACCCATCTCTAGCTTGGAGCAGCTGGGCAAGTGGAAGTATACCTGCCCTGCAGGCCAGGCCGTGGTGGCATCTGTCACTCAAGAGTCACAGGAATATTCAGAACATAGGGTTGAGCAGGTGTGAGTTCCACAGAGAAGGGTAGGGGCCTGCCCCAGGTTGCCCAGAACACACACACAGCTGACCTTTCTGCCTCCCTGTGGGAAAATTCCACAGTTGAAGATAAGATCGGGTTGTCAGGGCCTTGCAGGGGGCCTGGAACAGGGTAGAGAAACCCCAGACAGGGTTTACTCTGGAGTTTCTGCCAAACCTGTTGAGAGGAGAGCCTCCTTGCACCCAGGGGGCAGGAGGCAAAGGATGTCTGTGAGAAACCTGACCTCCTGACTTGGGCCCAAGGAGTAGCCATCTCCCAGTCTCTCTCCCAGGACAGAACCAAGCAGCTACAGACAGTTTACCTTCAAGAGTGCTTTCCATATCCAGTTGCTGAGTGACTCTTAGAGATCTGGCTACCCTGCATGGGATACTCTCGGTCGGGAGGAGAGAGGGCTATGTTCTCTCTTGGCAGCCACACTGCCTGTCTCTTCACAGCCCTGACTTTTTTATGACCCCTATTGCCTTCATAGTTCCCCATCTCTGCAGAGTGGTCCCGATGGTGCACCTACCCTCCCAGGGTGGTAGGGAGAACGGGTAGTTACCAAGAAGGCGTGTCAGGAACCATCCACCTCGGCATTCAGTTGCTTGCTCTGTTCTAGCTCAGCTTTTCTTGGCACAGTAGAGTAAAACCAACAACACAACAACAAAGAAGTCTGAATGCTGGAGGGTACCCAGCGCCACCCAAGTATGAGCCTCCTGAGGCTTATTTCTGATGGAGTCTTTGAGATGGTCTCATAGGCCCCTCTCAGACTCCTCAGCAAAGGCCCAGATCAGGGTTCTAGCAAATGACAGTGGAGAGATAATATTCCTGTCCCTCAAGAAGGCTGTCCTGCTGCTCCCCAAAGACCACCCACACTACTCTGCAACTTACAAACATAATTTGATATCCATATTGCTTAAACAAGCTCTTATTAAATTCCAAACAACACTTGGGCTTCCTGCCCCCACCCTGTCTCATCTCTGTCTGTCTGTCTATCTGTCTGCCTCTCTCTCTCTCTCTCTCTCTCTCTCTCTCTCTGTGTGTGTGTGTGTGTCTTTGTGTGTGTGCACACGCATGCACACGTGTGTGCGTGTGTAAAACAAAGGCCTTACACATTCCACATACTATGCAAAGGAATTCTGGTCTTGAATCCAGACTGGTCAATGGTCAACTAGAGCTGATTTGCTCGAGGCTTTCTTGAAAGTTCCCAAGTGTTCTTTAATTTTTTCGGATTTCAAATAGGAAGCTCTACTTATAAAATACCCCTTGGCTCACACTGGAACAGTTGGTCACCCCACTTAAGTTGCTGTATCATATTCTGTCCTCATTCTTTTCTGCCTCACTTTTATTAGCATTCATTAGAAACTGTGTTCATGACTTAACTTTTCAAATAAACCTAACAATAACAGTATTATTAATGATAATATTGAAACACCTGCCTTACACAGCACGAAGTAAGAGTTTTCTTTCATCCAAGCTCTACTAAAGGAGAATTGGGCATTTGCAAATGAATGAGTGTGGTGGCTTAGTCCTGGGAATTCTTGCTGGCTTGGACACAAAGCTGCTAAGGTCTTTCTCCTCTAGATCAAAAACCTCATCACTACTCCTACCTTAGCCTCGCTATGATTCCTAAACGAGAGGGCCCACACTCCAGCTTCTGGCCAGCTTGAACAGTCTCCAAGATGCACGTTAAAACCATATGGCTCAAACTTAAAACCCTGTTGGCTGCCAAGGCTGTGAGGGTCAGGCCTACCCATTCTCATAAGTCTAATAAACTTTCCAGGGATTCTTCTTGAGATGCTGACAGCTGACAGCTTTCCCCAATTTTAGTGAAGAGTTATCTGGAACTCACAGGGACGAGGATTATTCTGATGAGCAGTGAGCATTTCCCATTCTAAGGACTTGCTATGTGCTGGGTATGGTGTTCAATAAGTCATACGGTTCTCCCATTTCACCTTTTTTGCTCTGTTTTACAGTGCTGGGAATGGAGCCCAAAGTCTCCTGCATGCCAGGCAAGAGCTCTACCACTGAGGACAACCCCAGGCCTTGTTTCATTTTGACGACAGTTTTAGAAATGAGGCTACTGGAGTTTAGGGGATGTTGAGTAACTTAGAGAAGGTGGAGCAGCAGTTAGTGAAAAAGCAGGAGATTAACTCTATTCCGGCTAGGGCTGTAGCTCAGAGTGCAGCTCAGAGTGCTGCACAGAGCCTTGGGCTCCATCCCCAGTATTCCTTAAACCAGGCTGTGTGCAGGTCTGAGTTTAGTCTCCACTGCCCGAGTGGGTACTCAGCATCTGTCAAATTTCACAAGATTTTTTGTTCTGCACTCTTGAGGCTCAGGCACACGGGGACTCACTAATGCTAGAGGACTAAGTCCCAGAGACAAGAAAGTACCCTGTGTGCCTGCAGCCTTTAAACTGAGCCTCCAGTTTAAAGCCCCTTTATGAAGACCTTCCTCCTCTTCACTCCAGAGCCATGGTACTGGGAAGTCCGGTAAAGCACATACACAGAGTCACTAAAACAAGTCCCAGTGGCCCATCATGTCCCATCTTAGCCCAGCAGGCCGGCTGGCTCCCTTAGACATCACAGTGAGGCCTCATGTATTGTCTCCTCCCACTCTGTCTCTCCACTGACCTCTGTCCATTTTAGCTGGTGAAATCTAAAGGCCGGGATGAAGCCAGCTCTTCTCTGTCACTGTGGTGGTCATAGCAGTAACTTCTGAGGCACAGACAGGCTGAGTACTGGGGCTGAAGCTGGTGATAATGTCCCACATACCACACCCACCATCTCAGTGGAACTGGCTTAGTTTCTGCCTAAATCTAAAAAGGCCTAAAATCACCTGTACACACATAGGCCTGTACACGTGGGTATACGTGTAGACATGTGTGTGTGTACACAGAGACAGAGGAAAAAGAAAATGGGGCTCCAAGCAATGCTCTCCTGATGGATGATGGGGGATAATGCAAGGGTACCCTGGCAGACTGTGAGAAAGAGGGTCTGGGAGCAGGGTCTGGGAGGAAATTTCAGCTCAGTGGGTCACAACTGCCTTGCAGTTTGTTTTTGAAATTGTGGCCTTATTTTCCACACAGTTAAATTTGCTCTTTGTGGCATGCTTCTAGGTATTCACTGATGTGGCCACAGTTGCCCTCAGAACCCAGAGCAGCTCTACAGCTCCACTGGTTCCTTCAAGCTTCCCCTTGATGCCAGCCCTGTCCCTGCAAACACTCATCTCTCCCTGCGATGTCACCTTTTGTAGAGCACCCAGTAAGTGGATTGCTGAGGTGATGGCCTGCTAAGACTGACAGCTCCAACTTAGTGCCACATTCGAGACACAGCCACACTGCTGCCAAGGTCAGGAGTGGTTCCACTTTACTGCTGAGTAATGTCCATTGATAGTCCCCGCAGACTACCTTACTACACAGCCGGCTGAAGGAACTCTGGGTTATTTTCAGTTTGAAGTCTTTTTGAATAAAGGCATACCTGGCTTTGTGCAGAACTTTGAGTGAACACGTCTTATTTAAACATCTCAGTGCCATCAACTGGGCACCTGTCAGCTACATATTACTCTATGACTCCAAACTGTTTTTCTAAAGTGGCCATGGTGCTGTGCCTTTGGAAGGAAAGAGAGTTCCAGAAGTGCCGTACTCTCCCAGGACCTGAGCTTATCAATTTGTCCTTCTTGGAGATTTTTATTAACATTCCAGTAGAAGCATGTGAGTAACTTATTAAGATTTTCAGGGAAGATGTCACATGCCCATAATCCCAGAACTTCAAAGTCTGATGCAGGATGAGGGTCACAAGTTTGAGGCCTGCCCAGTCTATGTAACAATTGCCTTTGTGGGAATTAAACTCCAGGCCAACTGGGGCTATAAAGTGAGACCCTGTCTCCAAAACAATAGAAACAAAACATACACAACAACAACAACAACAACAACAACAACACCCCAAAAGACTAGGGCAATGTAAGCTAGGCATGATGGTTTGTATCTATAACCTTGGCAACCACGAGGTTGAGGCAGAAGGATTATGGCTACTTAGTGAGACCCTATACCAAAGCATAGGAAAAAATAGAGTAAAATACCACTTTTTACAAGACTGCATGCAACATTCCACAGATCAAGTGCCTTACACTTCAGAAGTTTGCTGTCTCAGAGCTCTGAAGGCTGGAAGTTAGAGTTCATGGTGTTACCAGACTTGTCTCTTCTGAGCCTGCCCCTCTTACCTTTAACGTGGCTGGCTTTCACATGGATCTCTGTGTGTGATTCTGTGGCCCTCCTTGTGTCCCAACTCCCTCTCTTTATAAGGATATCAGTTACGTGGACGAAGAACCACCTTAAAGACTTGTGAACTTCATGAGCTCTTTTCTGACTTTATCTGCAAACACAGCCACCTCTGCCAGCTGAGGGCACGAGAGGATGGGGCACAACTCAGGCCATAACTAGCAGAGTGAATACATTCCAGACCAAGCATGCAGAATAGGAACACAGGGATGGCCTTTATGTGGGGAAGTTGGAGATGGCTCCATAGTTCCTTTGGCTCAGGGTGGGCTCCACCTCCTTGTGCTGCAGGAAGCTTCTTTGTGAGGAGGGGGAGGCTGGCACAGGCAGAAGCTGACACTGGTTCTGGTCTCCACTCCACCATTTGACTTGAGGCCACCTCTTCTGGAAGCCACATTTTTGCAGTCTGAGAGAGAGAGAGAGAGAGAGAGAGAGAGAGAGAGAGAGAAGAGAAAGAGCCAGGCGACAGGGAGGAGCACTCACTCACGTGCAGCCATTTCACCAGCTGACACGTGTGAGCCCCTCAGCTTCCCGTGTTCATTTTTGGATTTTTTTCCTCTGCAGTAGCTGAGCTATGGAAGCTTCTGGCATTCTCCTCGCCTCCTGGGGTTATTGTTAAGGTCCAAGTGCTTACTCAGTAAATGTCAGCAGTTGGATTTAAAGATTCTAGCTAAAATTGGCTACTACAGTCTCAAGTGTGCATGCACAGAGATCTGTACGTGATCAGAAAAATGTTAAGTATTGTAGAAAGTAGGCATGGGAATACTTGGTGAAAATCTCAGACAGCCCCCATCACCGTGCCTCTGTCCACGAGATGCCCAAGCTTGCCTTCCTTTCTGCAAGCTCTCTGACATTCATCCTTCAAGCTTTTATGTTGGAATTCTATCCCTTCATGTGTAGCTTTTTTAGAGGAAGGATTTTAGGAAGATGGTCATGAGTGGGACGTTTCCTCACCCAAGGCAGGAAGTGTGCTCACTCTTTTGCACGTGAGGACCTAGCAAGAAAACCACCACAGCAAGGCAAGGGGCGAGCCTTCCTCAGCACACAACCACATCAGTACTCTGGTTACAACCATTCTAGCTCCCAGAAGAACTAATTATGGGTCATTTAACCACACTGTCTCAGGTACTTTGAGTGTCCTGGACAGACTAAGACACCCACTCCTTTTTCCAGGAAGTGTGTAACATGTTTAGTAAAGACAAACAAGATCCATTCCTGTCATAGAGCAGTTCCATAGGGAGCAGGACAAATACAGCGATAAGCAAAAGGCAAGATCAAGTGGAGTCTTCACATTCCAGGCAAAGTCAGGCAGCAGGAGACCCCGGAGAGGGGCTTTTAGCTTTAGGACCCCATGGCAGTGATGGGTGCACCAAGGTCCAGCTTGAGAATCTGTAGAGTGGAGAAAGCATTACAGGCCGTGGAGGCTGGATGAATAGAGATAGATAGGGCGAAGAACAGCATGGATGGAGCCCTGGGGTGCAGCAGCAAGAGGGATTGTGGGAAATCCAAGAGGACGCTAACACCTGGGTGTCAGGAAAAGGCTCATGCTTCTTGGGCAATGGGAGGCCATAGCATAACTTGCTTTGGAGGTGTAGCTGGCCAAACCCCAATCCATGCCAGGCCCTTCTTTCATCCCAAAAGCCAACAACTTCGGTTATCACATGTCCTCAGACCACCAACGGGAAAGATTTTAGTGGCACACGAGACTCAGTTGGCCAGCCTAGACAATCTGGGATCCTCACCATCCCAATGCTTTCACTGATTCCTGTTTGCAGAACATCCCTTGTAACTTAAGCTGACATAGCCATAGGCTCCATGGTGGGGATGCAGATGTCTTTGGTGGCCATTACTCTGCCCACCATGAGTATAGCCACAAGTTTTAAATGCACATAGAAGTATTGGTTGTGGAGAGACTGCTACTTCCATGTCCTCTCCCTTTGGCTAATTCTTGAGACAATTGATTTCCTGACCCTCCCTCCTGACAGGGACATAACCTTCTCCGGCAGCAGCCATTTCTAGGCCAGTATCTCTTGTTCTGGCTTGGGCACAGCCACCACTTTTTGGCCCTCAGAGACGTATTCATTCTCCAGCTCCACATGATGGCTGCCCCCTCCTAGGCTTGGAGGACTCAGTGTCAACCCCAAACTTCCTTTGAGCAGGACTGATCAGTGCATGATTGACCATTCAAAACCTTGGGAGCAAGAAATGAGGCGCTAGAGCCCTCAGCTCGGCCTTGACTGCAGTATTGGGCTGTCTTTACCCATCTTCTGTGCACAAAGGCTCCCTTTGCCATGCTGCCAGGATTAGGATTCTTCTCCCTCTGCTCAGCTCCAAGCAGCAAAGCAAACATACCAAGAACGCCTGTGTCTGCACAGCAGAGTTTCCCGAGGCCTTTGGGTCTGGATCCTACTGAGCAATGCTAGAAAAGCAAGAGTTCCTACAAACTCAGCACTCACAGCTATGAGGACTGTCATAGGGACAAGCCACCTTTCCAGAGACACATGCCACCTAGGGACCTGGGGGGCGGGGAGAGGGGCAGGGTCCCAGCAAACCTGCTATCACTCCCGATTTTGGCCTTCTTGTTCCTCCATGTCTGTTCACCATCCCACCATTCCCACCCCATGCAGTTCAATAAACCTCCTGATAGTAGCTTTCCTAGTCCTAGGCTGGGCAGCGTAGACTCACAGACAGAGCAGGTGGGGACTTACAGACCAACGGGATGCATTGCATTAAGTATCAAGCAGATAATGTACAGGCAAAATGAGAGGGTAGGACCCAACTCATCTAGAAGGCAGAGATCCAACCAGGAGGGGCGTCCTGAGGGAAGAGGTAACTGAACAGATTGGGAGCTCAGCCATCCAGAGGCAGATGAGGGGACTATAGGCAGAGGGCCTATGCTTTCTTTCCCTCTACTGCCCATCAGATTCTGCAGCTCCTTTCATGTGGGGCCTGGGAACCTCTTGTCTCCCTCCATACACTCCCCAGTGGCAGTAGGCATAGGATTTACACTCAAATTATGTTTCAGCCCAGGATAAGCCTGGTCATGCTGTTGGCTAGCACTGATCCATGGGAGCTTCTGGGCCCATGGTGCTGAGTGTCTTCCTTAAACAGTGCCTGAGTCCCCAGGAGATGCTGCAGCAGGTGGCACTGAGAGCTGCAGTGCGGTGAAGCAGTCGTTCATGGTGGATCTGGATTCCAGGCGCATCTCAGGCCTGGTCCCAGCACTGCCCTTCACAGCCAGAAGACCTCAGGCAAGTCCTGTTCCCTTTCAGAGCCTCCATTTCCCCACTGTGAAGCTGGGAGAATGTTAGCGTTCCCCCCCCAGGGTTGGCGAGAGAATGATGTGTTCGCCCTCAGCCTCGTGTCTGGTTTGTGTCAAGCCACAGTGAATGCACTTCAAAGAGACCATGCAAAGGCACTTACCAAGTGTCAGACGTAAAGAGCTGCCTGAGGAGCCATTCTCTGAGTCAAGGCAAGGGCTGTCCTGACCACTTGGTCTGGGGACACAGGAAGGCAGGGGATGTGAAGCAGACCAGAGGAGAGGCCGGCTGGACCTTCAGGACAACTGAACAGTGCAAAAGGGTTTTGAAAGAGGACCAGGAAGAGGGAGGTAATAAGCGTCTTTGTCCAGCCCTGGAGCACTCCACACACACAGAGAGCTTGTCTGTCGGCTTTCCTTGGATAGAGGATCACCAATTCTCAGCCCCAGAGTGGGGGTGAGCAAAGGGGTGCTGAGAGGTCAGAGGGCATCTTCTTATCTGAATTAGTCAGGAGTGAAGCTGGCCCAGTGATCTCTTCAGAATGACTGTCCAGAGTCAGCTCTACTGGATTAGTGTCCATTCATGTCTAGCCTTTAAGCATTAACCGTGTCTTCACTGTGGCTCAGCCCAGGGTCTGGGAGACATAGGGCAGTAGTTCCTGTTTTATCATGTGGTAGGGGACAAAGGCACAGGCACTTTATTTTAGGTACAAAACAAACAACAAAGGACAGTGTTGGGCAGCAGGGGGGACCAGGAGACCTTACTGACTCATAGGCAATAAAGTTTGTGGCAGGCATTGGGTGACTACTCTGGTCATCCTCCGTGTGTGGGGTCTCCTGGCTTTCAGGGGTGTCTCTGACTTCGTTTTTGTACCTTTTGTGGTGAATGGAACCAGGTCTTCTTGACCCAATCCAGAGGGATAAAGTGGGACAAGTGATCTCCAGGAGCTGGCAGGGTGAAGCCAGGGTTCTTGGGAGTCGAGGGAGATCTCAGGCTATTGTTCAGGTCAGGGGGAGGGGCACTTCTACCCCATATACTTCCCCCCACTGCTGTTGGTATCCTTGTGGACCCCAGCCATGCCCAGAACGTCCCAAGGATGACGATGCTCCTGAGACAGGGGCCAAAAGGGAATTAGGAACACAGACCAGGGACAGTTAGTAGCGTTGCCTGCAGAACCTAAGCGTCTACTCAGAGAAGAACTCACAGCCTGAGGCTGGCCCCTTTCTGGAATTTGTAATGTGACTCCCTTGTGTGAGGTACAACCATGGAGTCACACTTCACTGCTTAGACTCCCAAGTCACCTCCCAGCCTCAGTGCCTTACCACCCTTTTTAACCGAGCACTCTGAGCAAGACGCCAAGGACCTGGGTCTTAAACAAGCTCCCCTTGTCCTTCTCTGGTCACTTGAGCATCCACTACAGGCTTTCTGGCATCCTCCAGGCTCCCCTGCTGGCCCTGGCTTGAGATCCTCCTTCTGCCTCCCACTTCCTGTCTCTGCAACTGTCCCAAGGAAAATGCAAACCTTCTGTGCTAAGCACAGGCACGCCCATCAAAGCACATCATCTTTGTGGGTGGTTTCAGAGCCTGGCTGCCAGAGCTGAGGCAGTCAGTCAATGGGACTGCTGACTGACTTTCTTCCGCTTGAGAGAGGAGCAGCCTATGCCTGGGACCCTGTCCCAAACGAGGGAAGGGGAAGGACGGAGCCCTTGCTCCCTCCCCGTGTTTGTGTGAAGCCTTCAATGCTTTTTTCCAGTTCACTTTGACTTCCTCACCCACATCCTGAGAGGAGGGGTTTGTCTTCCTCAGTTTACAGAGTAGCAGACTGAGCTCTGAAAACCGGAGCGACTTTCCCAACTCCACTCTCCCATCTGGCACAGTCAGGACTGAATTCTCAGTTTGGTCCTAGTGTCTTTTCCCTTGGACAGGCATGTGGGGATGATGCCCAACCCGACCCATGGTGGTGGGGGTCCCCATCAATGATCAATGACAAAGGTACTGATGTCACTAGGACACATAATCTACTGCAGGGACAAAATATTTGAAACCAAGCCTTCAAAATATCTGCATACTTGACCTAGAGAATTTCCTTGTTGGATGCCACCTGCAGGGCTAGTGTGGGCCTTGAGCCTTCTTGGGCCTGGCCTCTGGGGGAACTTGTCTTCTCTCCATGGGGTAGGTCCCACCCTCATGTGCAGGTGCCATTGGCACTGCTTTGTATATCTCTTCCTGTTTACTCATGCCGGCATCATTCATGCATAGGCTCCTGGTCTCACTGCTAGGCGGACATGTTTCTGGGCCCTCCCAACATTCTTCCTCATTCCTCTAGATCTCTGGCACCTGGCACTGCCACCGAGGGACATCGCAGAGTCCAGGAGTGCCAAGCATGGGCGCCTGCCTCAGGAATGTGCTTGCTATTCCACCAGTGGAGCTCTGTCTGTTCCATAAAACGTCTTGGCTTTCCAACCACTAGTGGAAAAAATAGGCCTTGAATCCGAAGAAGAGAGGGGAGGGGATCGTGGGAGGTTTTAGAGGGAAGAAAGGGAAGGGAGAAATGTAATTAAATTATAATCTCAAAAATTAAAAAATCTGTTTTGTATCTATATAGCTTTCTGGGATTCAGGAACTGACAACCTAGCAGGCCCCTGGGTGATGCAGATGCTGGTGGTCTGGGTATTGCCCCTTGGAAAGCTGTGACTCCCACTGAGGCAGAACAGACTAAAGCCTGCTTTGAAGAAAAGAAGTGGAAAAGCCACTAGGAGATATAGGGATCGGCTGAGATACATCGGGAAGAGGAGCTGGCCATGGATGTAGCTTCAAATGGAAGTTGGGGATTATATCCGTCCCATCACCTCCAGCCTTGCAAGAGAGGCCTTATATAAATCCTGTTCACAAAGGAGGGAAACAGAGGCTCAAGGAAGAGAGAGCCATGGCTTCCTACGTATCAGTGAAGACCCAGTATCTGAAATTATAGCCACCTAATTCAGAATTCTCTACTTTGCTTGACCACAGTCCAAGCAGTGCCTGGGTGTGGGATGCTTTTCTGCAGGGCTGGGCATAAAGTCAGTGCTCAGAGCACATTGTTGGAGAGAGGAAAAGTAAATGAGCGAGTGGGTGAGTGAATGAATGAATACGAGAACAGAACCGCTTTGAGAGCCTGGAAACCAGGACAAGTTTCCCTCATGACCTCATGCTCCAACCTCTCCTCCTACCCGTGTCTTATCTGAAAGGTGACCCCATTACACTTGCCCACTTGATAAAACCAGGCCGTGCACCTGCAGCTGTTGGCCAAACCTGATATCCAAATAGGAAGTTGGGCTGAGATAAGGCTGTGGAGGGCAATGCCTAGAATCATGGGGTGGGGCTGGCCACTGGCTTGCTGCCACAAGTGTCCACCGAGCCTCTCCTAAAGGTTGAGCTCTGTGCCAGGCTCCTTCAGGGTGAGACAGGAAGCCATGCAGCTCCTGCCCTCCAACAGCTTATGGAAAAGAAAGAATTAGAAACAGGATGTGGGCTGGGCAAAGGGAGACATGTGAAGCAGGTACTCATTGCTCCCTCACAGCTCCTGGGAGTTGGGACTGAGAGATGAGAAGAAGTGATGCCAGGGGAGGGGCCTGGCCCTTCACACTGCAATTGCTGAGGAATAAGAGGTCCTTAAAGTTCAGCTCCCCACCTCTCCCACCTTCCCTCACGGTCTTCTTTACAAGATCAGGCTGAGCTTCCTGTTTGTTCCTTCTGGCTTTACCACAGGTGGGCATTACCATAGGCTGGCAGCCTGGAGCAAGGGCCCAGTTTCTGTGTTTTTCACACAGGCCTCCTTCTCCTCTCCCCTCCTCTTGTGTCTCACTACCTCAACTAGGTCGAAGAAGCCTCCTTGTGGCCTAGCACTTGAGTGCTGAACTCAGGAGGATTTTGTAAGCTGGTTAAACAAAGCCAGATTAAAAATTAAGTTATAAGTGCCATGGGATAAATCATGTTGTGGTCTATTAAAGTCAAAGATAACAGAGACTCAAACCCGGCAACTTCCTAGATCTTTCACATTTTATGTTATTTATGTTATCAAGGATATGTACATATCTTGTACCCTGTAATGGAAATATTACATATTATGGTATTGTACATCTTCACCATTCTATGCTCAGGTATATCACCTGAGTAGATGTCTTAGTTCATTTTGTGTTATAACAAAATTCCTGAGGCTGAGTATTTTATTTAAAAAAAATGAGTTCTATTTAGCTTTCAATTAATTCTGGAATAGTGCTAGCATCTGCTCAGCTCTGGTGAGGGCATTCTGCCTCTGTCAAAATTTGGAAGGCAGCATTGTGTATGGATATGCATGAAATGGGGAGATCATATGGCCAGCTAGGGAGCAAGAGAGATTCGGGGACCAGGTTTACTCTTTGGATAACAATCTACACTCATGGGATCTAGACCAGTGACATTTTTATATGACCTAGAAACAACTCAAGGGAGAATAGGTTTATTTCAACCTACAGTTTGAGAGGTGCAATTGTCTACATGATAGAAAAAACATGGTGGGTGGTTCATCCATGACATGACATGGCATGAACTAGGAAGCAAAGAGATCTTGGGCCATAGCTGGATGTAAATATAACCTTCAAGGTCCCATCCCTAATGGCCATGTTCACCAAGCTAGGCCTTAGACCCCAAAATAGTGCCAGCAGCTGATGATCAAGTATTTAAATACATTAGCTTTGTGTGGTGGGGGAGAAAGGAATTTACGTATCTGTGGTAGTTAGCTTTTACCAAATTAACACAATGCAGAATCACTTAATTAAGTTTATTGGTATGGGAAGATTCAGCCCACTGTGGGTGGCATCATTCCCTAGGCAGAGGGTTCTGAATTGTATAGGAATGGAGAAATTGAGATGAGTACAGGTAAGCAAGCAGGACGGATACAATCATTTCTCTCTGCTCTTGGCTTTTGCTGTGGCTATGATAAGAGTGGCTGTTTAATGCTCCTGCTTGATTTTCCCACAGTGGTGCACTATAACATTAACTTGTAACTATAATTGTAAGCTAAAATAAGCCTTTCCCTCCCCTGAGTTGCTTTTTGTAAATTTTTTTTATCACTACAACAGAAATGAAACTTGATAAACATAACACAGAGGGCTTAAGAAAGCTACATTACTCCCTTCCATGGGTGGTGCCCTCAACAACCTTTCACGAGGCTTTACCTTCTAAAGGTTTTACGTCCTTAACGCTATCATGCTGGGTGCTATACTGCTACTGTAAAGAAATTTGTAAGATATCCTTGAACAGTAACGTAACTTTAGATATTGATCTTATAGATATGTTTGCATTAAGGAATCAGGGTAAGTGCATGCTTTGTCTGGCTTACTGTTTTAGTAAAGTGATGAGGAGAATCTAATAAGACACCTGACCTTTAGTGGATCATGTATCATAGTTGTATGGTAGACTGATCTGACAACTGAAGGAACCATGTTAGAAAAGGTGAAAAGGTTGAGAGCTTTCTCTAGATAAATGAGTGAGTTCCCAATACGCAGCCTCCCCATTTCACTCCTGTCTGGTACAGTTCCAGCTAGGAATCTTCCTAGGCTGCCCATTTGTTGAGATTAAACACATTCATTCATAATGTGACTCCCACTTTCTAGCAGCAAAGCGGTCAAGCATTTCGTGGCTGACCACTTTTGTGGCACTATGCAGTCTCTCTAATGGTGAGTTTTAAAAGAAATAGGAAGTACTATATCATAAAGGTATGTGAAATTTAAAATTGGGGTTATTTTTGGTAATCGTGTGCTATGATTTTTTTTAAAAGGTTTATTTATTATTATATTTATATGAGTACACTGTAGCTGTCTTCAGACACACCAGAAGAGGGCATCGGATCCCATGACAGATGGTTGTGAGCCACCATGTGGTTGCTGGGAATTGAGCTCAGGACCTCTGGAAGAGCAATCAGTGCTCTTAACTGCTGACCCATCTCTCCAACCCCAACAGACAGATCTTAAGTGACCAATGAAGTCCAGAAATCAAAATATCCCTTTGCTCACCTAATTAACATTGCCCAATTACAATTAAAACCTCATCCTAACACAGGGTTTCCTCTTACACTTTTTTTTTCCTTTTTTTTTTTATTAACTTGAATATTTTTTATATACATTTCGATTGTTATCCCTTTTCCGGTTTCCGGGCAAACATCCCCTCCCCCCCCTTCCTATGGGTGTTCCCTCCCACCTCCCCCATTGCCGCCTCCCCCAACAGTCTAGTTCACTGGGGTTCAGTCTTAGCAGGACCCAGGGCTTCCCTTCCACTGGTGCTCTTACTAGGATATTCAATGCTACCTATGAGGTCAGAGTCCAGGGTCAGTCCATGTATAGTCTTTAGGTAGTGGCTTAGTCCCTGGAAGCTCTGGTTGCTTGGCAGCTATGATTTTTTATATTGGCTCAATCATAGTAAACTTAGGACACATTTGTGAAAAAGTTTTTATCGACTTTTCATTGACTCTTGGTGATTTTCACACCTACGCTCCAATCCCACTTATCTCCTCTGTCTCTTTATATCCCACCTCTGCCTTTGAAACCTCTTCCCACCAAGGAAAATTTTAAAAAATAATCAAAACAAAACAAAGCATAGAGGCCATCTCATCATGGAAACAGTAGTGTGTCAGTGCCTCACAGTGCACCTCTGTCCACACATTTTAACTGGAAATGTTCATGACAATGAGTCATTGGTCTGGTTCAAGGCCTCTTGCTTCTTTGACACCATCAATACTGGATCCTCACTGGGACTCCTCTCAGTTATCCTGCTGTTGCCCTGTGTCATGGAGATCCTGCAGCTTTGGAGTTGCAGGACTGGCCCTTTCACACGCTCCAGCAGTTCACAGATGACGTAGATTATGGAATGGGTCAACTCAAAGCCCTCGATCTGGGCCTGGATGGTAGCTGAGTTGGTCCACTTGCCAACTCTCCCACACCCTTGCCACCGGCAAAGCGCTCCAGCACCACCCCAGGGAGCTAGCCCACCCAGTGCCACAACCTTCAGGAGGCGGGGTCAGCTCTCCTGTTCTCGTGCCCTCATGGATGGCTCACCAGCACCAAGCCACCAGAGCCCGCTCTACTGTGCTGCCCAGTCTTGGTGCAGGACCCATTCTCCCAAGTGCTGCAGCTGGTAAGAGGCTAGAACAGCTTTCCTACTCTCACACCCTTGGGGCTGGCTCACTGGTACCTTCACCACCAGGGTCAGCTCTACAGTGCTGCCCAGACAAGGTACGGGCCCACCCTTCCAAATGCTGCAGCTGGTGAAGGGCAGGCACGGCTCTCCAGAGTGCCACCTCCATCGAGGGGCAGGACCAGCTCTGCACAGCTCTTTGACATCTATGTAGTCCCAGGTGGTAGTCCAGACCAGAGATGGCCTCATGACCTTTAGTGGTAAAGTGAGTCACGGACATTGACACAGACCCCTGCTGCTCCATGGCCTTAGACCCAGACATGACCCTCACCATGGGCATGCATGGGCTAAGACCTCACCGTGGCCTCAGGTGGTAATGCAGGCTACGCATATCAGGCTCTTTCTCTTTGCCTGCACATTCCCAGTTCCACGTCTCTTCACAATGCTCACACAGCTCAGCAGCTCTTTCTCTGTTGTGTGTCCACCACATACTAGTGCACTGTCATGGCTCCTGCAGTGAACAGACAATGTGGTTGGTGGGTATCTGGTTGTCCTCCCTCTGCACCACTGCATGGCCTGGCTGTGGGCAGGGCTCTGTGTGTCTCCAGCCCACCCGTGGTGTGGCAGCAGGTTGACCTCTTGGTGTCCTCCTTTTACCAGGGCTGTGGCGTGAAGTGGAGGCAGGTGGGTCTCTGGGCATCTTCCTCCTTTCGGCATGGTGGTAGGCGGGTCATCGGATGTCCTCTTCTGCCCCCTGTGGCAGGTATGAATTTCATTTTTGAGGAGAGTGCTGGCTTTGACCCTTTTGCTCTGTAGTTGTCTCTGCAGCTTACTAGGTTTTATTTTAAAGATAAAACATATCTGTCCTCCATCCAGAGAACCTTAAAGCAGGCTTTGGGGAGTGCTAATACCTTCTGGAGCAATCTCATATCCACAGAAAATGTGGGGAACATTAGCTCGGGAGTTCTGGAGTGTTGGCACTATGACCCATACACATGCCTGAGCTGAACCTGCTACCCTTTTACATACTCACTGCTGGGGAAGCAATAAGGGCCCACCCCTCTTCTGCAGTGCTTGGTTTAAGGCCTAGAGACTTTCTTCTAGAGGATTTTAGAGGCTTCTAGAAAAGATAAAGAGAGCTCAAGATGCTTGGGCTGAAGTATACTGTCTTAGGGTTTCTATTGCTGTGAAGAGACTTATGACCAAGGCAACTTTTATAAAGGACAGCGTTTAATTCGGGCTGCTTTGTAGGTTCAGAGGTTCAATCCATTAACATCAAGGCAGGAAACACGGCAGCACCCAGGCAGGCATGGTGCTGGAGGAGCTGAGAGTTCTGCATCTTTTTTCTGAATGCAACCAGGAGAAGACTAGTCAACTTCCAGGCAGCTAAGAGGGAGATTTCATTGCCCACCCCTACAGTGACACACCTCCTCCAACAAGGTCTCACCTACTTCAACAAGGCCACACTTACTCCAACAAGGCCACACCTTCTAAAAGTGCTACTCCCTGGGCCAAGTTTATTCAAACCACCACAGATACCAGAGTCCAGTGGTTCTCAACCTTCCTAATACTGCAGCTCATTAGTACAGTTCTTCACATTGAGTCCCAACCATAAAATTGTTTTCATTGCTACTTCATAACTCATAATATACAGTTGTGAATCATGATATATAAATATGTATTTTTTAAAGGCCTTAGGTGACCCCTGTGACAGGGCTGTTTAACCCAAAGGGGTCACAACCCACAAGATGAGAACCACTGCCACAGATTGTTCTACCACTTTCACTGTCTTAGGCACCATGGTCTTCTCCAACTTTGATGATAAAACACTCAGTTAGATCTCTCTAGAAATTACTGGAATCATGACAATGATTTTGTAAGTCAGCAGTTCACAGTGAACTCATTGGCTTTGAGCTCAGTGACTTGAGTAGCCAGGAAAGGTCTAAGTTATAATAGCTACCAGGCACTTGGGACCTCCAGGTATTCAGTGTGGTCCTGCCTATTCCTCACAGAAAGCTGAGCATTGACTCCAGTACTCGTGCTGGTATATAGGTGAGGACTGAAGGGCTCAGACAGCCCCACAGTTTACTGGGGTCCTTTAGCAATAAGCAGAGATACAGGGTTCAAACCTGCTTACTTCCTAGATGATCAATCGCTCAGATGTCACATCTCTCATTATAGAATGTCTTTGGGTATTGGGCACCTTAGTTTATAGAAATCATTCCTTTAGGCATCAGGAAACACAACCAAAAAGAAAAAGAAAAAAAGAAAAAAGGAGAGTATTTAAGAAGAACAAGTTATTAAGAAGTCTGAGTAAGGGTTTGACAGGCTGGCTCAGCAGTTAAGAACACGTGCTGCATAATCACAAGGGCTGGAGTTTGGTTCCCAGCACCCACACAACAAGTTGGGTGTCCCAGACGCACCTACAGCCCTAGTCCTGAGGCAGGAGGATCACTGAGCTTGTTGACTTTAGCCTAGCTGAGAAAATGCAAGCCTTGGTTTTGGAGACAGACAAAGGAATTCCTCAAAGGAATAGGTGTGTTTTAATAAAGGAAGGTACCCCAAGCCCTCTTCTGGCCTCCGCGTGCATACATAAGCACACATACACTTCCATATACAGGTGTGTGTACACTCATCCAGACAGATGCACATATTACAAATAATCTTACAAAGAAGCCTAAGCAGAAACTGTATAGATGCACCTGCCCTGCAGGATCTGCACCGTCAGCACCAGGTGTGTGCAGTGGCTTTGCTAGAGCTCTGAGAAGAGAGCCTGTTTCACACAGTATATCCAATACACGCTATCACTTGTGCATCCGCCTTCTAGAACCTTCATTTGCCATATAAATTCCACTATCCATCTATGAGCCATTTTGGGGACCACTGGGAGATGGGGGACAGTCTGAGGTCTAAATAGCTAACTTCTGTATTCACAGTATCGGGAAACCCATGGTTTTCAGTACTCATTGGGGTGTTATTGAAGTGTTTGTTTAAATAATATTACACTAACTTAAGATATAAAACAGGCTTTGCTATGAATGGGATCAGTTGGGGTTGGTTTAAGGCTTGCATTTAATGCTAGGGGTGGTTTAAGGCTTACCTCATACCCAGGGTCCTGCCAAGCCTGCTGGGAGAGCCCCAGCACATTCCAACCAGTGTGGAGTCTAGAAGGCTGGTGGTGGATTATGTATTCATCAAAGGTGACTGTCCGCAAAGGCTAGGACACACGAGCTGCCTTGCCTTATAGGCTGTGTCCTGTTTACAGCCTGCCTCTGCCATGCAGATGCAATCATCTCACAGCGATGGCAGTTTAATGGGGCGCTCTGGTGAACCCTAAGATATTGCCGATATTGCTTTCCATGGATCAAACAAGGCAGATCAAAGTGAAAAATTTTTCAGAGTCCTCTCACAGGAAGAAATTCCTTCAGGCAAAGCTTTGAGGTTTTCACAGCGCTGAAAATGAGCCCCGACTTTCTTCTGGCAACAACAACAGAAATTCCTTTTATTTGTGCCAAGCCAGAATACATTTCTTCTCTGAAACTACTTTATAGATTTTGTGTCATTTTCTACTTTCTGTTTCATCCTTGAAGTAATTACCTACATTTAAGAAAATGTAGGCCCAGCAAACAGGAGGCATGCTTAGGCAGAGAAGCCTCGCAGGGCAGCCCCGGGGGACGGGAGCAGAGCTGTGTCTATGACTCCTCTCGATTTCAGGGTCACGTGATTAAATGCAGAGCAATGGTGTGCCCAAGGATCCAGAGTCAGGCAGCCAAAAGCATAATTCAAAAGGAATCTCAACCCTACCTAGGCATCTCAAAACTGTGACGAGCATTCAGATTGCGCCTGTAGTAACTGTATCTTCCTTTTGCCAATACTGTTGGGTTTCTCAGCATCTTTCTACGCATAGGGATTCTGAGTCCTTTTCCCGCCACTCCAGTGGCAAACGCAGGATTGATTCTCTTTTGGTGGGCAAAGTGTGGGCATTGAGAGCAAGGTCTGGCTACTCCCTCTCCTTTAGAACTTTGGCTTATGATTTGCCGTGTTCTAAATTTATGTCCCTGTGGTGTCAACTTGTGCACACTACAAGTAAATGACCCAACTTAATATGATTGCTGCCTGAATCCAGCTAGCGTAGTGGGAGCGGCATTTAGTCCTATGACAGGTTTCCAGTGGTCCAAACGGGGGATGGGGGATCTAATCCCACTAATAATAAGAGAATGACCATGACCAATCTTTTTCATGGGCTAATGGGAGACTCCTGTGATTTTCTATTTGTGCAGGTTAAGCCATTATAATTATGGTTAAATAAGATAGAGAAAGTTGTTAGCGGGAAGCAGCAAGAGACTTCTGGTTTTGGTGTAGTAGTATATGAAGAGCTTAAAGGAAACCATTGTCCTAACCAGTAAACAGCTAAACTGGTATGAAAAGCCACAACATTTCATTTCTTAGATCCACCAGGAGATGAGGACAAAGCTGTCCCCTAAGTGGGAGCCGTAGAGCATAGTTGGATCCAGAGAATAAAAACTGTAGAAAACCAAAATAAACGGGAACGGAACTTCCCCAGCAGTTGCCTCTGTGGGAACAATGTAAGTCTGCACTGCAGTGGGGAGTGGGGAGCCCAGAGACAGCCTAAAATATCCTGCAAAATTATCCAACCAAAATGCAGGGAGGGTGGGGATGCGTCTCGGCTGGCAGGCTACCTGCCACACATGCAGGGAGCTCTGGCTTCAGTCACCAATACCAGGTGCGGTGCTGCATTCGTGAAAGCCAAGCACTTGGGGGTGGGGGCAAGAGGACCAGCGGTTCAAGGTCATCTTTCAGTATGAGTTCAAGGTCACCTGCAGTTAGAGGCCCGGATTTAAACGTATACAAATAAGCAAGAGCGTGCAGGAGAGGGGCTGGAGAGATTGCCCCGTGCTGACAAGTGCTTACTGCTCTTCCAGAGGGCTCAGGATTTGTTCCCAACACCCACAGGGTGGCTCATAACCTCTTGTTAGCTCCAGTTCCAGAGGATCCAGTACTTTCTTATAGATCCCGTGGATGCTGAATACACTTGGCACACACACACACAAACTCACATGTATAAACCTAAATTAAAAAAAAAAAAACTTTAAAAAAATGTGTGGGAGAAATAAATTTTTCTCAGACCCACCCCCTCCCCCCAAGAAAAAGACAAATATTTCTCTTTGCAAGAAAAATATTAAAGAGATTCTTTTAGAGAGGAAATTCAGAAAAACAAAAACAAAAACGAAAATGAAAAAACAAAACAAAAAAACCTCCAAAACCAAAAAACAACAACAAAAAACAGAGTATACCAAGGAAAAAAAGAACATCAAAAAAAAAGAGAGAGAGAAAGAAGAAGAAAGAGAGAGAAGAGAGAGAGAGAGGAAGGAAGAGAGAGAGAGAGAGAGAGAGAGAGAGAGAGAGAGAGAGAGAAAAAAGATCAGGTGAAGGTCCAAGAAAACTTCCTATTTTCTTCTTCTGATCAAAATAATAGTGTTTAAAATGACAATATCAATAATGTACTTGATGCATATTATTTCTTACAGATGTTTGTAAATGAAACCACTGGCAACAATAACATAAAGATGGAAAGGAACAATGATTAGGAATTTTTTATTATTAGTTAGCTGAAGTTCCCATGCAATGGGAATGTATGGCTCGACAGTAGATTCAGACAGCTTATAATACATAGTGCAAATTTTTGTACAACCATTCAAAAATATCAAAAACTAAAAAAGTAAAAGGGAGAAATTGGTTTATAAGATAAAAAGAGAGAAAATGAAATCATATAAAATGTTCAATTGTAACAAGACCAGAAAAAGTATGGAGTGAAAATAGGAAAAAAGAGAAAGGGAGATACACAGAAAACAGGGTCAAAAACACTAGATGTGAATCCGGTTATACCAATGGCCATTTTAAACATAAGCGGTCTAAATGCAGCAGTTAAAAGATAGAGACTAGGTCTGGGAAGAGCGCTCTCAGAAGCCTGAGGACCTGGTTTAGATGCCTAGAACATGGATAAAAATAGCAGACTTATAATCTAAGTATTGGAAGAAGGACACAGACAGGTCCCTGGGGCACACTGACTGGATAGTCTTGCCTAATTGGAAGTTCAAAATCAGTCCCCCAAAACAAGGTGAATGGCTCCTGAAGAACAAAACCTGAGGCTATTCTTTGACCTTCATATGCATGTGTACCTGCAGACACACACATGCATTTACACAGGCATGGGCATGTGTGTGTGCATGCATGCGTGTGTGCATATGTGCGCACACAAACACACACACATATGCACACACATTCAAACACATACTCACAGGCAAACACACCACAGATTGTCAATATGGATAATGGTTCAAAACTCAATGAAATATTGTCTACAGAAAGCACAAAGGCAACGACTAAAGAGCTAAGGGGGTGAAAAGAACAGAACATACTAACACTGACTAAAAGAAATTGGAGGTAGCTTGTTTATTTTGGAAGGAACCAACTTCAGAATGAAGAGTACGATTAGGGCTTAAGAGGAGAGTAATGGTGACATAGCTCCAGGATTACACAGTAATTCACAATGTGAGTCCCTAGCAGTAAAAAAAGTATCAAAATGCATGAGGTAAAATCTGACAGCACTGTGACAGAAACAGATACATCTACTATTACAATTGGAGGCCTTAACACCCCTTGTTACAGACAGGCCCCTCAGGAAGAAGTTAATAAGGGTATGGCTGAGCTTACAACACCACCTCCCAGCTGAACAGAGCAGACAGCTATGGACTGTTTTATGCAGCAACATCAGATGACCTTCCTCAGTGTCATAGGGGACACACAATGAGACAGACTACATCCTGGGCCACCAAAAGAATAGAATCCACAGTGTCAGCACTCAGACCACAGTAGAACTAAGGTAGAACCAACAGATAGCTCAAAAATCTGGTAACATTTGGATATAGCATATAAACCAAAGAAGAATTCTCAAGAGAAATTCTAAATATTTTGAAGTAAGTGAAAACAAAAATATAACTTATCAGAGCATCAAAGTAGTACCTATGAGACATACTTTATGTTGAAGGGAGTTAAGATTCCACTCTAGGCAACCAGAAAACAGAGAGAGAGAGAGAGAGAGAGAGAGAGAGAGAGAGAGAGAGAGAGAGAGAGAGAGAGTTGAATTCAAAGTATGACAAAAATAAGTAATAAAAATAAAAGCAAAAAAATACAAAAAAATGGGGAAACAACAAAACCCAGTGACAGTTATTTAAAAGACTAATAAAACCCAAAGCTTAGGTCCAGTTTTGTCACTGTGTAATCCTTACAAGTCTTTATTTTAATTTTTTTATTCTTCTCTCATACATTATATCACAACTGCAGTTTCTTCTCCCTCCACTCTTCCCAGGGTTCCCCTCCATCTACTGTCTCCCCTAGACCTACTCCTCTGTTTCCCTTCTCAGAAAAGATCAGGCCTCCCAGGGATACCAAGCAAATGTCATAACAAGTTACACTAAGACTAGACACAAACCCTCATCAAGGCTGAATTAGGTAACCCAGGAGGAGGAAAACAGTCCCCAAAGGAGGCAAAAGAGTCACAGATACCCCACACTCCTACTATTAGAAGTCCCACAAGAGCAACTAGAAACACAACTGTAACATCTGTACGGAGGACCTTGCTCAGACCCACACAAGGTCTGTAAGCCCCAGTGAGCCCTGCTTAGTTGATTCCATGAACTGTGTTCTTGTGGTGTTCCTGACCCCTCTGGCTACTACAGTCCTTCCCCCAAACCATCTTCTGTGGAGGTGCCTAGCTACACGTCATGTTTAGCTGTGGATCACTGTATCTGTTCCATGAATTGCTGGATGACATCTCTTTAATGTCAGTTGGTCTAGGCATTGATCTATGATTATAGCAGAATATCAGTAGGAATAATTTCATTGAAGAATTTTCCAGTCTTGGATCTCTCTATGCTGCCCCAGACTCTGGTTCCTGGCTATCCTGGCAATGTCAGGCATGCACAGCCTCTCTTGGCATGGACCTCAAGTTGGATCTGTCATTGGTTGGCCACTCCCACAGGTTCTGCACCACCATTCCCCCAGCACATCTTGCAGGCAGGATACATTGTAGGTTGAAGGTTTTGTGGCTGGATTGCTATCCACCTGCTAGAAGCCTTGCTGGGTTACAGAAGACGGCTCTACATCCCTTATAACTAGGAATCTTCTCTAGGGTCACTCTTTCAGATTCCAGGGGATTTCTAGTGCACTAAGTTTCCATATCACTCCACAACCTCCCCCAATTCTAGTCTTCTCTCCTAGTACTCTCACCCTCCATGCCTCTATACCCACCTCATTCCTCCTGTTCCCATGGCCAACCACCTCCAGTCCATCCGTAAAATCTATCCTCTGGGTCTGTGGACCGTAGCATGATTAGCCTTTGCGTTACAGTTAATATCCATTTATAAATGAGTGCAATGTATACTTGTCCTTCTAGATCTGATCTGTCTCACTTAGGATGATTTTCTTCTAGTTCCATCATCCATTTACCTACACATTGTATGGTCATTTTTATAAACAGCTGAGTAGTACTCCATTGTGCAAATGCACTACATCATCTTTATCCATTCTTCAGTTGAGGAACATCTAGGATGTTTCCAGTTTCTGGCTATTATGAAGAAAGCTACAATGAACATGGTTGAGCAAGTGTCTTTGTGGTAGGGTGAAGCACCCTTTGGGTATATGCCCAAGAGCGATAGAGCTGGGTTTTTGAGGTAGATAGATTCACAATATTCTGAGGAACCACCACATAGATTTTCATAGCAACGATACAAGTTTGCACTGCCACCAGCACTGGAAGAGTCTTCCCCTTGCTCCATATCTTCACCAGAATGAGCCGTTACTTATTATTTGTGTTTTTGACCTTAGTCATCCTGACAGGTATAATTTAGAATCCCAAAGTAGTTTTGATTTGCATTCCCCTGATGGCTAAGGACATTGAACATTTCTTTAAGTGTTTCTCAGCCATTTGAGATCCCTGTGTGGTGAACTCTCTGTTTAGCTCAGTACCCCAGTGTTTAATTTGGTTATTTGGTTTGTTGGTGTCTAGTTTCTGGAGTACTTTATATATTTTTGATACTAGCTCTCTGTCTTATATGGGGTTGGTGAAGATCTTTTCCCATTCTGTGTGCTGCCATTTTGTCCTATTGATGGTGTCCTTTGCCTTACAGAAGCTTTTCAGGTTCATGAGGTTTGTTAGTTGTTGACCTTAGTGTTTGAGCTGCTGGTGTTCTGCTCAGGAAGTTGTCCTGTGCCAATCAGTTCAAGGCTATTACCCACTTTCACTTCTATCAGGTTCAGTGTATATGGTTTTATGCTGAGGGCTTTGATGGACTTGGAGTTGAGTTTTGTGGAGGGTGATAGATATGGATCTATTTTCATTTTTATACTTGATGACATTCAGTTAAACTAGCATCATTTGTTGAAGATGCTTTCTTTTTTTCCATTCTGCATTTTTGTCTTCTTTGTCAAACAGCAGGTGTCCATAAGTATGCAGATTCATGTCTGGGTCTTCCATTTGATTCCACTGGTTAACCTGTCTGTTTTCATGCCTATATCATGTGCTTTTATTACTATTGCTCTACAGCACAGCTTGAAACCAGGGCTAGTGATACCTCCAGAAGTTTTCTTATTTTACATGATTTCTTGAGCTACTCTGAGTTTTTTGTTTTTCCACATGATGTTGAGTATTGTCTTCTTCTGTAAAGAATTGCAATGAAATTTTGATGGGGATTATGTTGAATCTGTAGATTGCTTTGGTAAGCTGGTTATTTTTAATAATGTCAATCATACAAATCCATGAATGTGTATGATTTTTCCATCTTCTGATATTCTTCTTCAATTTATTTCTTTAAACATTAAAGTTGGCCCACATTTCTGACTCTAGAGGAAAATGTGTAGCGCCATCTGGGCCCCCTGTGCACAGGGACCCAGGAGAAATAGGGGCAGGCCCTTCTGGTTGCTGCCCTCACAGAGAGCTGAAACCTAGCTCCTAGGAGCGACTTCAGGCCTGAGACCAGAGGTAAGACCAACTTTTCTGCTCCAAGTGACCTGCCTGGTGGACTCAGGACACACAAAGGCAAAATTCCTCTGGGACCAGACACTTCTGGTTTCTAGCTGGTGCCTAAACCTCGCGCTGATCCAGGCCCACAGCTCTCTGCTCCCAAGTCTCGTGGGAGAGAGAGCTGATTGCCCAGAAGTGTAGGCAATCCTGAGGCTGCAGAGCAGGAGAGACAGTCACTTCTGCCCACCTTTGCCCGCATCCCTGGCCCAAGAGGAAACTGTAGTGCATCTGGGCACAGGAAGATAGGAGCAGTCAAGCTGCAGGAGCCCTGTGGTCCAGACTGCACCCGGATCTGAACAGACCCAGTCAAACAGTTCCCTGCACCCAAAAACCATGGAAGGCAGAGCTAGACCTTCAGACAGGTAGACAGGTCTAGGAAACCAGAGGAGACTACTCTCTGTCCACATTTCTGACTCTAGAAGAAAATGCCTAGTGCCATCTGGGCTCCCTGTGCACAGGGACCTAGGAGAAGGAGGGGCAGGCCCTTCTGGTTCCTGCCCACAGGGACAGCTGAGAGCCAGTGGACAGGAATGACTACATGCCTGAGAGAAGAACACTCTGTTCCCATAACTGGCTGAAAGAAAACAGGAAAACAGGTCTACAGCACTCCTGACACAAAGGCCTATAGGATGGTCAAGCCACTGTCAGAAATAGAAAAACAAGGAAACAACAGAGACAAACTGATGGCGAGAGGCAAGCATAAGAACCCAAGCAACAGAAACCAAGACTACATGGCATCATCAGAGCCCAATTCTCCCACCAAAGCAAACACTGAATATCCAAACACACCAGAAAAACAAGATCTAGATTCAAAATCACATTTTATCAAAATGATGGAGGACTTTAAGAAGGTCATAAATAACTCCCTTAAGGAAATACAGGACAACACAAGTAAACAACTAGAAGCCCTTAAAGAGGAAAAACAAAAACCCCTTAAAGAACTACTGGAAAAAACAACAAAACAGGAGAATGAAATGAACAAAACCATGCAAGAGTTAAAAATGGAAATAGGAACAATAAAGAAAGCACAAAGGGAGACAACCCTGAAGATAGAAAACCTAGAGAAGAGATCAGGAGTCATAGATGTGAGCATCACCAACAGAATACAAAAGATAGAAGAGAGAATCTCAGGAGCAGAAGATTCCATAGAAATTATAGACACAACTGTCAAAGATAATGCAAAATGGAAAAAGCTACCAGCCCAAAACATACAGGAAATCCAGGACACAACGAGAAGATCAAATCTAAGGATAATAGGTATAGAAGAGAGTGAAGACTCCCAACTCAAAGGATCAGTAAATATCCTCAACAAAATCATAGAAGAAAACTTCCCTAACCTAAAGAAGGAGATGCCCATAAACATACAAGAATCCTACAGAACTCCAAATAGATTGGACCAGAAAAGAAACTCCTCCCGTCACATAATAGTCAAAACACCAAATGCACAAAATAAAGAAAGAATATTAAAAGCAGTAAGGGAAAAAGGTCAAGTAACATATAAAGGCAGACCTATCAGAATTACAACAGACTTCTCACCAGAGACTATGAAACCCAGAAGATCCTGGACAGATGTCATACAGACCCTAATACAAATGCCAGCCCAGGTTACTGTATCCTGCAAAACTCTCAATTAACATAGATGGAAAAACCAAGATATTCAATGACAAAACCAAATTTACACAATATCTTTCTACAAATCCAGCCCTACAAAGAATAATAAATGGTAAGGCCTAACATAAGGAGGCAAGCTACACCCTAGAAAAAGCAAGAAATTAATTGTTTTGCAACAAAACAAAGAGAAGACAAGCACACAAACATAATCTCACCTCCAAACATGAATATAACAGGAAGTAACAATCACTATTCCTTAATATCTCTCAACATCAATGAACTCAATTCTCCAACAAAAAGTCACAGATTAACAAACTGGATACGTAATGAGGACCCAGCATTTTGCTGCCTATAGGAAACACACCTCAGAGACAAAGACAGACACTACCTCAGAGTGAAAGGCTGGAAAACAACTTTCCAAGCAAATGGTCTGAAGAAGCAAGTTGGAGTAGTCATTCTACTATTGAATAAAATCAATTTTCAAACAAAAGTCATCAAAAAAGATAAGGAAGGATATTTCATATTCATCAAAGGAAAAATCCACCAAGATGAACTCTCATTCCTAAATATCTATGCTCCAAATACAGAGGCACCTACATACATAAAAGAAACATTACTAAAGCTCAAAGCACACATTGCACCTCACACAATAATTGTAGGAGATTTCAACACCCCACTCTCATCAATGGACAGATCATGGAAACAGAAATTAAACAGAGACATAGACAGACTAATAGAAGTTATGAACCAAATGGACTTAACAGATATTTATAGAACATTCTACCCTAAAACAAAAGGATATACCTTCTTCTCACCATCCCACGGTACTTTCTCCAAAATTTACCATATGATCTGGCACAAAAGAGGCCTCAACAGATACACAAAGATAGAAATAATCCCATGCGTCCTATCAGACCACAGGCTAAAGCTTGTCTTCAATAACAATAAGGAAAGAATGCCTACATATTCGTGGAAGTTGAACAATGCTCTACTCAATGATAACCTGGTCAAGGAAGAAATAAAGAAAGAAATTAAAGGCTTCTTAGAATTTAATGGAAATGAAGGTACAACATACCCAAACTTATGGGACACAATGAAAGCTGTGCTAAGAGGAAAACGCATAGCTCTGAGTGCCTGCAGAAAGAAACAAGAGAGAGCATATATCAGCAGCTTGACAGCACACCTAAAAGCTCCAGAACAAATACACCCAGAGCTCAAATCAACCAAGTAGAAAAAAAAAGGACTATACAAAGAATCAACAGCACCAAAATCTGGTTCTTTGAGAAAATCAACAAGATAGATAAAGCCTTAGGCAGACTAACCAGAGGACACAGAGAGTGTGTCCAAATTAACAAAATCAGAAATGAAAAGGGAGACATAACAACAGAATCTGAGGAAATTAAAAAAATCATCAGATCCTATTACAAAAGTCTATATTCAACAAAACTTGAAAATCTGCAGGAAATGGACAATTTCCTAGATAAATACCAGGTACAGAAGTTAAATCAGGAACAGATTAACCATTTAAACAATCCCATAACTCCTAAAGAAATAGAAGCAGTCATTAAAGGTCTCCCAACCAAAATGAGCCCAGGTCCAGATGGGTTCAGTGCAGAATTCTATCAGACCTTCATAGAAGACCTCATACCAATACTATCCAAACTATTCCACAAAATTGAAACAGACGGAGTGCTACCAAATTCCGTCTATGAAGCCACAATTACTCTTATACCTAAACCATACAAAAACCCAACAAAGAAAGAGAACTTCAGACCAATTTCCCTTATGAATATTGACATAAAAATACTCAATAAAATTCTTACAAACTGAGTCCAAGAACACATCAAAACAATCATCCATCATGATCAAGTAGGCTTCATCCCAGGTATGCAGGGATGGTTTAATATACAGAAAATCATCAACGTGATCCACTATATAAACAAACTGAAAGATAAAAACCACATAATCATTTCATTAGATGCTGAGAAAGCATTTGACAAAATTCAACACCCCTTCATTATAAAAGTCCTGGAAAGAATAGGAATTCAAGGCCTATACCTAAACATAGTAAAAGCCATATACAGCAAACCAGTAGCTAACATTAAACTAAATGGAGAGAAACTTGAAGCAATCCCACTAAAATCAGGGACTAGACAAGGCTGCCCACTCTCTCCCTACTTATTCAATATAGTTCTCGAAGTCCTAGCCAGAGCAATCAGACAACAAAAGGAGATGAAAGGGGTACAGATTGGAAAAGAAGAAGTCAAAATATCACTATTTGCAGATGATATGATAGTATATTTAAGTGATCCCAAAAGTTCCACCAGAGAACTACTAAAGCTGATAAACACCATCTGCAAAGTGGCTGGGTATAAAATTAACTCAAATAAATCAGTAGCTTCCTCTACACAAAAGAGAAACAAGTCGAGAAAGAAATTAGGGAAATGAACACCCTTCATAATAGTTCCAAATAATATAAAATACCTCGGTGTGACTTTAACCAAGCAAGTGAAAGATCTGTATGATAAGAACTTCAAGCCTCTGAAGAAAGAAATTGAAGAAGACCTCAGAAGATGGAAAGATCTCCCATGCTCATGGATTGGCAGGATTAATATAGTAAAAATGGCCTTTTTACCAAAATCGATCTACAGATTCAATGCAATCCCCAACAAAATCCCAATCCAATTCTTCATAGAGTTAGACAGAACAATTTGCAAATTCACCTGGGTAATAAAAAACCCAGGATAGTTTAAAATTATCCTCAGCAATAAAAGGACTTCTGGGGGAATCACTATCCCTGAACTCAAGCAGTATTACAGAGCAATAGTGATAAAAACTGTATGGTATTGGTACAGAGAATGGCAGATAGACCAGTGGAATAGAATTGAAGACCCAGAAATGAACCCACACAACTATGGTCACTTGATTTTTGATAAAGGAGCCAAAACCATCCAATGGAAAAAAGAGAGCATTTTCAGCAAATGGTGCTGGTTCAACTGGAGGTCAGCATGTAGAAGAATGCAGATTGATCCATTCTTATCACGCTGTACAAAGCTTAAGTCCAAGTGGATCAAACCAGATACACTCAAACTAATAGAAGAAAAAGTGGGGAAGAATCTCGAACACATGGGCATTGGAGAAATTTTCCTGAACAAAACACCAATGGCTTATGCTCTAAGATCAAGGATCGACGAATGGGATATCATCAAATTACAATGCTTCTGTAAGGCAAAGGACACTGTTGTTAGGACAAAATGGCAACCAACAGATTGGGAAAAGATCTTTACCAATCCTACAACTGATAGAGGGCTTATATCCAAAATATACAAAGAACTCACGAAATTAGACAGCAGGGAGACAAATAACACTATTAAAAATGGGGTTCGGAGCTAAACAAAGAATTTACAGCTGAGGAATATTGAATGACTGAGAAGCACCTAAAGAAATGTTCAACATCTTTATTCATAAGGGAAATGCAAATCAAAACAACCCTGAGATTCCACTTCATACCAGTCAGAATGGCTAAGATCAAAAACTCTGGTGACAGCAGATGCTGGTGAAGATGTTGAGAAAGAGGAACACTCCTCCATTGTTGGTGGGATTGCAGACTGGTACAACCATTCTGGAAATCTGTCTGGAGGTTCCTCAGAAAATTGGACATTGCAGTACCTGAGGCCTATACCTCTCTTGAGCATATACCCAAAAGATGCTCCAACATATAACAAAGACACATGCTCCACTATGTTCATCGCAGCCTTATTTATAATAGCCAGAAGCTGGAAAGAACCCAGATGCCCTTCAACAGAGGAATGGATACAGAAAACGTGGTACATCTACACAATGGAATACTACTCAGCTATCAAAAACAATGACTTTATGAAATTCATAGGCAAATGGATGGAACTAGAAAATATCATCCTGAGTAAGGTAGCCCAATCACAGAAAAACACACATGGTATGCACTCATTGATAAGTGGCTATTAGACCAAATGCTTAAATTACCGTAGACACACAGAACACATCAAACTCAAGAAGGATGACCAAAATGCAGATACTTCACTCCTTCTTTAAAAGGGGAACAAGAATGCCCTTAGAAGGGGATAGGGAGGCAAAGTTTAGAACAGAGACTGAAAGAATGCACATTCAGAGACTGCTCCACATGTGGCCCATACATATACAGCCACCAAACTAGGTAAGATGGATGAAGCAAAGAAGTATAGGCTGACAGGAACCAGACATAGATCTCTCCTGAGAGACACAGGCAGAATACAGCAAATACGTAGGCGAATGCCAGCAGCTAACCACTGAACTGAGAACGGGACCCCCGTTGAAGGAATCAGAGAAAGGACTGAAAGAGCTTGAAGGGGCTTTGAGACCCCATATGAACAGCAATGTCAACCAGCCAGAGCTTCCAAGGACTAAGCTACTACCCAAAGACTATACATGGACTGACCCTGGACTCCAACTGCATAGGTAGCAATGAATATCCTAGTAAGAGCACCAGTGGAAGGGGAAGCCCTTGGTCCTGCCAAGACTGAACCCCCAGTGAACGTGATTTTTGGGGGGAGGGTGGTAATGGGGTAAGGATGCAGAGGGGAACACCCATATAGAAGGGAAGGGGGAGGGGTTAGGGGAATATTGGCCTGGAAACCAGGAAAGGGAATAACATTTGAAATGTAAATAGGAAATACCCAATTTAATAAAGATGGAGAACAAAAAGACTTAAAGTTTTGTAACACAAGTCTTTCACTTGCTTGGTTAGAGCTACACCAAGATATTTTACATTATTTGTGGCTATTATAAAGTGGGTTGTTTCCCTGATTTCTTACAAGGTGTACTTTTCAGTTGTGTATGGGAGGCTACAATCTTGTAGCCAGTCACTTTACTGAAGGTGTCCTTCAGCTGCAGGAGTCCCTGGTAGAATTTTTGGAGTCACCTATGCGTATACTATCATATCATCTGCAAATAACAATTTTTGACTTCTTCCTTTCCAATCTGCGTCTCCTTTTCTCATTCAGTTGTCCTGTTGCTCCAGCTAGATCTTCACGTACTCTATTGAATAGACATGGTAGGAGTAGATAGCCTTGTCTTGCTCTTGATTTAAGTGAAACTTCTTTGAGTTTCTCTCCATTTATTTTGATGTTGGCTAACAGCTTTCTGTACATTGTCTTTCATTGTTTAGGTATGTCCCTTGTATCCCTGATCTCTCCATGACTCTTATCATGAAGGGGACTTGGATTTTGTCAAAGTTTTTTTTAGCATCTAATGAAATAATCATCATGTGGTTTTTTTCCCTTCGGTATGTTTATGTGGGGAATTAAATTGACAGATTTTCATATGTTGAACCATACCTACAGCTCTGGGATGAAGCCTACTTGATCATGGTGGATGATCTTTTTAATGTTCTGGAATTCAGTTTGCAAATATTTTATTGAATGTCTTTGCACCCCTGTTCATGAGGGAAATTTGTCTGTAATTCTATTTCTTTATTGAATCTTCGTGGGGGATGGGTATCAGGGTGACTATGGCCTCATAAAATAAATTTGGCAATGTTTCTTCTACTTCTATTTTGCAAAATAATTTGAGAAGTATTGATGTTAGCTCTTTGAAAGTCTGCACTAAAACCATTTAGCCGTAGGCGTGTTAGTTGTTTGTTTTTTGTTCTTGTTGGGTTTTTTTGGGGGCGGGGGAGGTTGGGTTTTTTATTTGGTTGGTTGGTTGGTTGGTTGGTTGGTTGGTTGGTTGAGAGGTATTTAATGGCTACTGCTATTTCCTTAAAGGTTATAGGTCTATTTAAATTCTTTATCTGATCTTGATTTAACTTTGGTAAATAGTATCTATCAAGAAAACTCTTTATTTATGTTATATTTTCCAATTTTGTGAAGTACAGTTTTTTAAAGTATGACCTAATGATTCTTTGGATGACTTTGATATCTGTTGCTACGGTTTCTCTTTTTTTTTCTGATTTGTTCATTTGGATGCTCTCTCTGTATTTTAATTAATTTGGAAAAAGTTTGACTATCTTGTTGATTTTCTCAAAAGACCCACTCTTTATTTCATTGATTCTTTGTATTGTTCTGTTTCTATTTTATTGATTCAAGTCCTCAGTTTGATTAGTTCCTGCCTTCTACTCCTCTTATATAAGCTGCTTCTTTTTGTTCTAGAACTTCCACATGTTCTGTTAAGCTGCTAGTATGAGACATCTGCAATTTCTTTATGTGTAGGCCCTTCGTGCTATGACCTTCCCTCTTAGCACCACTCTCTCTGTGTCCTGGAAGTGTGGGTATGCCATGCATTCATTTTCATTGACTTCTATGGAGTCTTTAACTTCTTTATTAATTTCTGCCTGAACCAGCAGTCTTTCAGTAGAGGGTTGCAGTTTCCACAAGTTTGTAGGCTTTCCGTTGTTGTTGTTGCTGCTGTTGTTGAAATTCAGCTTTACTCTATGGTGGTCTGATAGGATGCATGGAACTAGTACAATTTTTCTTGTATCTGTTGAGACTTGCTTCGTGACTGAGTATGTGGCCAGTTTTGGAGCATGCTCAGTGAGGTGCTGAGAAGAATCTGTATTCTTTTGTGTTTTTGTAATGCATTCTGTAGATATTTGTTGGCAAAGTTTGATTCATAATGTCTGTTAGCTCCAGTATTTCTCTGTCTAGTTTCTGTTTGGATGATCTGTCCATTATTGAAGTTTTCCACTATTAAGATGTGAGGGTCAATGTGTGATTTAAGATTTAGTAGTATTTCTTTCATAAACATGGCTGCCCTTACATATGGGGCATAGATATTAAGAATTAAAAGATCATCTTGGTGGGGTTTTTCTTTGATGAGTATAAAGTGTCCTCCGTCTCTTTCAATTAATTTTGGTCCCATAAGTTTTTATCCAACTCTTTCCCATTTCTTTGCAAAGGAAGATGATGAAGCAGATAATCTCAGACATCCCATGGGCCTTGAATTGTGTGATTCTATGCCTCACTTCTTCAAAAAGTGAATGCATTAGAATGCTAACAGAAATTCTAAATTAGAGATCAGTAGCAGCTATCGAGGTTGAAATATATTCATAAGAGAAAAAGAATCGAGTTAAATACATAATTGAACATTCTTTCATCTTGGTTTCATATTCTCTAACGATTTCCATAGTCCCAATATCATTGGATAAAAAGTAAAATATAATAATAACAAAAAATCTAAAGTGAAGTACAAGGTAGCGAGACAATATTTCTCTTTTTCCTCAGATGGTAAGAAATCAGAGAAACTCCGAGAGATTGGCAATACTAGGAAAGAGACTCCTCTGAATTTTAAAATTAAAGAGCACTTGAAATAAGAAAAATTCACATTATTCATTGAGCTACATCTGTGGCAGGACTGAGACAGGAAAGGATAAAGCAGCCATTGGCTTTAGGATGCTCCAAGCCAGGGACAAGTGGGCACTAACGAATGCAGTGCGGTGCATCATCTGTTACAGAAGCACTGAGCCCAGGGGAAGGGTCAGAGAATGCCACATCCAGAAACAGGATCTAGAAGGATGCTCCAGGCTAAGGGACAACATGCACAGGAGCTGAAGCTGTAAGGGTCCGTGGTAGGTTATGGCAAGGAATACACCAGTGAGGCTGGATGCAGCAAGCTGAGCAGTAAGACTGTGAGTGGAAGTGATGATTTACAAGACAACCCCAGAGGACAGCAGCAGAGTGCTCTGGCTGGAAGAAAACGGTCCAGGCAAATGAATAAAAACACACCAAAAGTCACATTATCCTGTGCAAGGCAGACATCACATCAGCTGACAAGATTCTCCCCTGTCAATCAGAAGCTTCCCCTTCTTAGGTAGCCAGGCACCCCACAGTTATTTGTATTTTTCCGTACCTCACAAAAGGATTAAGATATCAAGGATCCAACTACAGCAGAGGCCTCAATTTTCTAAGAAACAAAAATCAAGAGTTTCCCATAAAGGATCTAGAGAAGACATCTAGGACCTATCACTGTATGGGCTCAGGGAGGTGAATCTAGCCTCATGGAGCATTCTCAAATAAAACAGGAGGGAGACGAGACAGGAAGATAAGCCAGGGAAAGCTGATAAGATAACTAACCTCTTAGATAGACAAGATATAGGCGATAGATACATAGATGATTCATAGATAGATAGATAGATAGATAGATAGATAGATAGATAGATAGATAGATAGATAGATAGATGGGTGGGTGGGTGGGTGGGTGGGTGGGTGGGTGGGTGGGTGGGTGGATGGATGGATGGATGGATGGATGGATGGAAGGATGGATGGATGGATTGACGGATGGATAGATAGACAGACAGATTAGACAGATAATAGGTATACAGACAGACAAGAGACAGACTAACAGACAGACAGACAGACAGACATAGATAGATACTAGATAGATAGATGGATGATACACACATACAAAAACATAGAGATGAGAGTTCAAGAGGGCAGAGGATTAAGAGAGAGAGAGAGAGAGAGAGAGAGAGAGAGAGAGAGAGAGAGAGAGAGAGAGAGAGAGAGATATTTAAACGAGGGTGGGTGGAGGATAGATAGATAACTGCATCCACAGAATTTGTATCATCTATTTCTCACTTAGAACCTGATTTTAAAGTCTTGCATTTCTTGCCTCTTACTGCATTTGGGAACAAACATGTGCCTATTTCATCAAAGACTTCCTTCTTTAGATCCCTCCTTCCAGGGTGGTTCTGGATCCAGCTCAGTCTAATAAAAGCATCAATAAGTCAAAGTGGTATGCCATTATCTCTGAGTGATGGGCCGCCCTCCTTGCCTCCTGGCCATCAACCTTCAGAACAACACCGTTTGAAAGAGGGCCATAACCAGGAGCTTCCTTTGGGATTCTGCTCAACAATGCTTCTGAGCCTGGGGTCCTTGGACTATGATGACTGTCTGTTCCATTTCTAGGTGGTGAGAAGGGGCCATACAGTTCAAATTCTTCCACAGTGCCAGGTTTTTGGAGTTTGGGTGTTTAGAAGAGTTACAATGTGAAGTAATTATGCTCGTGCCTGTGTACCCAGCAGTCAACAGTGACCTCAAGAAATACTTTTCAAGCAGCTGATTCCATACAAGGCACCAATGAAAAGCTTCTCCCACCTTCTTGGTTTTGATATCAGGTTTTACCCAGAGTGCATCCTAAAGACAATAGTACAATAAACAAGGAAATAAATCATGTATCACATTGTGTGAGTATATTAATTTCCCTAGCATTTGGTTTCTGGTTTTATATTTTAGTTTTTAAAATGGTTAGTGTCTGTCTGTCTGTCTCTGTCTCTGTCTCTCTGTCTCTCTATCTCTGTCTCTGTCTGTCTCTGTTTCTCTCTGTCTCTCTCTCTCTGTGTGTGTATGTGTGTGTGTGTTGTGTGTGTGTGTGTGTGTCTGTGTGTGTGTGTGTGTGTGTGTGTGTGTGTGTGTGTTGTGCTACTACAAATGTGGAAGCCAGAGGACAGTTTATGGGAGCCAGTTCTCATTCCACTGTGTGGCAAGAATTGAATCTAGGTCACAGGCTGGGCATCCAGTATCCCTACCCACTAAGCCAGCTTGTGGGACTCTGGCTCTGGAGTTTTGTTTGTTCTTTGCCACCCGTGAAAGTAAAATCTTCTGAAAGGCCTTTGAGAACAGTGAGCATCAGGGTGTAGAAGTCAAAAGAGGTGGTCTCTAAAGTTCTTTGTGTTCAAATAGCCTAGGTGTATGCTTGCCCCTTGACAGACATCACGTTGACATGTGGCAGGTGTTTAATAAACATCTGGATTGGAAAGAAGGAGGAAGTCTGCTAGTATATGCTCAGTAAAGACAGTGCAGTGTGACAGCTTTACACCTCTGTTGGTGCCTGGTGCTTTGAGTAACAACATATTCTAGCCAAAGAAACTGTTACTATCATTGGTACTTGGACCTGACTTTAACAACTAAGGTATCTTTAGGACATCTGTAAGGCCAAGGACATGGCTCAGTGGGGTAAAGTGCCTCAAATATCTGCAGTCCCAGCACTCATATAGAGTCAAGAGGTAGAAACAGGAGACTCTCCGGAAACTCTTTGGCTGGGTAGCTCAGTGGTACACAGGAGAGACCCTGTCTCAAATAAGGTAGAAAAAGAATACTGCTATCAGAGTTTGTCCTCTGATTTTCACATGCTCACACTCAGGAACATATACCTATGCACACATGACACACATATGACACACACACAAAATAAAATTAAAATACCATGATTGGCAGAATTGACTATTTTTGTGACCTCTATCCTGCCAGAATGAATATGCATGTTCTTGTACTAAGCATAATTTGGCCTCTGATTAGCTATTGCCTCTATGGATTGCACTTAGAAATCTATTTACAGAGCCCATACGGTTGCTTTTCACAGAGACATGTGTGTCCACATGCACAAATGTACTCTTATGATTGGCCCCATCCAGTCATGAGATGGGTGCTGATAACTTCCTGTGTGGTACGTCATGAAGAGAACACCTGCCAACCATGCAACACCCCTAAGAGTCACGTGTGCTCATGCCTCAGAGTAGAAATGGTAGCAGATGAATGGTTGCCGTCCGTTCTGCAGTGGTAACTAAAGGATGACAGGAAGACATCCAGGTGATAAGAGATAGGCAGGGAGACTCGTAAATGATGCTGGTATTTGTAACTGATACAGATGGAGACACGGGGTAAGTGCAGGGCCAATTCAAGGGTCTAAATGGGTTTCTTCGATGTGTTTTTAATCTCCAGAGGAGCCACATCATGAGCAGGATGCAAAGGATTGTTTCAGTCAGAAAGTCAATGTCTTTCTTGAGCTCTGGGGAATTTAAAGTGTGATCACCCTCTCCCTGATTTCTTTGTCTTCTCTTCTATAGATCTCTAATTAGAACGAGGCTGAGCCCTTGGTCTCTATCCCTAGAACGTTCTTCTTCTCCTCACAGCGTCCTTTTGTCCCTTTGAGCTGTTCTAGAGGAAAAGAAGAGAAGCTATTCAGTTGGATCCTTTACTAGCTCGGTTTTAAGATTAAACCGAACCTTTCAACTGTCATCAGGGTTCACCTCCCAAGGGGCCCAGCTGCTTTATTACTGCAGTGTGCTCTTGTTTTAGAGATGTGATACCCCCTCTTAATCCTCAGAAGGTTGCCGTTTTAATGCTTCTTCTGTTTGTCCTATTAAGTCAATTTGCTTAGGTTTAAGCTTTTGGTTTATGGCTTATGCGTGTGTTATGGAGTCTGTGGTTTCTTTTCCCTGGTGTGCGTTTTCCTCACGTACTGTTGTTGCTTGCTTGCAGCTCCTGTTTTACATCTGGCCTATTGATGCTCTTCCTGTGGACTACACTCTGCCTCTGGAGAAAGGGATGAGTCTATCGGAGAAGCACACTGTATCCACGCCCAGGTGCTACCCACCAGTATCTTCTCATTTTAGTCCAGAAGCTCTTTATGTTTTATTCCTCAAAAATTCCATATACAACATATTATGATCATATTAATGTCCCACCATTACCCTCTTGTCCCCCTTCCCTTATTCCCAACAAGTCTCCTTCCTACCTCCATGTGCATCTTCTCACAATCTACTGGGTTTCACTAGGGTTGCTTCGGGAACAAGGGAGGGAGGCTATTTACTGGAGGATGAGCAACTTCTCTGTGGCTATAGATAAGTCATCACTAAAGAAAATGTCTCCCTTATCCCTGCAACTCCCCGAAGTCATTAACTGCCCTAGTGTCTCAGGGAGAGGTGAAGTCTTACAAGTCCCTTCGTCTTCCACAGTGGAATGCTGAGGGATCCTGATCTTGAGCGTATACATCACAGTCTGTGTGTGTTCATGACTGTGTGGTCATGCCCTATCCTATGCCGAACTGTGTCCCTCCACAGCTCCTTTTATTTGGTTCTGTGTACTGACCTTTACATACAATAGGCTAGTATTCTACCATAGAGATGTATCCCAAGACCTTTAACTTTTTTAAGACTTTAAGAAAAAGTCTCACTAAGAAGTCTAGGCCAGCCTTGAATTTATTCAGTAACCCAGCCAAGCCTTGGACTTGTGATCCCCTGCCTCAGCCTCTTGAGTAGCTGGGATTCTTGGCTGGAATCCCTAGACCCAGCTTTTGTCTCCCTCTTCTAGCTTCAACTTAATCAAAAGTTCCGACATGTAAGAGCAAACTGGCTGGACTGGGGCCAGAAGGTATATAGAGAGTGGTACCCAGTGTCCCGACCTCAGGCTCCTGCCCAGGACAAGGACTTGAGATAGCTTGTGAGCTTTTACTAAATGGCCATATAGTAATCCCTTGCTATGTGTGGGGGATTTGTTTAAGGGCCCACTACAGACACCAAAGTCATCAGATGCCAAGTCCTTGTAATCTGTGCACATTCCGTATACTGCAAAGTATAAATCTTTGGTTACTTACGGTGCCTAATACAGTGTATAAATGGCCATCCACTATACTGTTTAGCAAGGATGTCTGATATCTTTAACATAGATACAATTTTTGATTTTGTAGAATCCTTAGTTAGAGAGGATCAATCATGAAGGCCCTAGCATCTTCTCCCTTTATAACAAGCATTACAGAAAAAGAATTCACTTTATAAAATGAGGGCTTAATCTTTCTATCCTACCTACAAACCCATCCCACAGTGCACACACAAATATGCTCATGCACTGTCTGCTGCTCTTTATTGGAATTTATTATTATTATTATTATTATTATTATTATTATTATATTTAGCTAGATACATGGTGCTGTTGTTATTAACAACTGGGCCACATAATAGCCTTTAATTATTGTCATCTTTCATTTCTGGGGCCTTTTTACATTATTTATTTTTTTCTTTTACTTTCCTTCCCTTTCTCAGTGTCTCCTTCACTCACTTCCTCTGCATTCTCCTCCTTCATTCTCCCCTCCTCATCCTCTTCCTCTTCCTTCTCTCTCCTTCCCCCCCCCTCCTCAAGTCATTGCTAATTAAACTGCAGACTTCCTATTGATGGTAGAAAGATCTTCTCCTATGTATGGATCCACTGACTGTTTTGTCAATTCCATCTTGCAGACATTTTCCCCTGGAGTTTCTGACCCACACCAGGGAAGACCCCCTACCCTCCCCCCCTGTAGCACAGGGGCCATCTTAGGACCTCCCTCCTCTGTCTGACAGAAGCCTGCTTTGTCTCGTTCGTACAGTGGATCCTGCTCCTGATAGGCTGTGCCTTCCTCACTTTTGTCATATGATTTTCTATATTCACCAGAGAAAGTGTACAGAGTAGGTGGGTGTTTGAGGATTCCACAGGTCTACAAAGTCTATATTTTCTTTTATCTTTGTGTGTACACATGCTTGTGCAAGTACAGGAGCTGCATGCTGCTCTTTGCCTATGGAGGTCAGAGAACGGTCTCACACGTTGGCCCTCTCATTCCACTCTGAAACAGGGCCCCTTGTTTGCTATGGCACACGCTAGGGCAGTGACCTTTGTTCCTGGGATTCGCGTCTCTTGCCACACACTGCTGGGATTGCAGACACGAGCTACCATATCCAGCTTTACACAGGGAATTCAAACTCGGATCCTTCCTGCTGGTGAAGTAAGCCTTTGGCTGTGTAAGTCATCTCCCAGATTTTCCATGGCCACAGGCATCTGACAGCTTTGATGGATACAGAGTTTTAGGATGAAAATAACTTTTCTTCAGCATTTTGAAGATGCCGCTGGGCTGTCTTTTTGTTATTCCTAGGGACACAGGCCACTCTGACACCAGAACCATTATTAGGAGCCTTTCCGTGACCCTCTGACAGCTTATAGAACCTTCTCTTCATCACTCGGTATTCCGATCTCCACAGAGATCTGCCTGGGTCTGCTCTAAATCCCCATGCTGGGAACTTGCTAGAGCATGACAGTGAAGAAATCTGAATGCATCGTTAAAAACAAACAACCAAACAAGTTCTTGAATTGCTTTGTCAATGTTTGCCTTGCTTCTATTTTCTTTGCATATTCAACGTTGAACTTTGTCCTGAGCTCTCATCTCCTGTCTCCCAACCTTGTTTCTCTTATTCTCAATCTTCTGGCCTTGTGTTCAGAGATACTTCCTTAAGCAAGAACTCCAGTCTTTTTACTGGTTTTAACTACCTCCTCTGTGTGTGTATGTGTTTGTGTGTTTGTGTCTATTCATGTCTGCATGTGCATGCACACATGAATGTGTAGGTGTCTGTTCATATTTGCATGTACACACATGTATATGTGTGTGAATATCTGTGTGTACATGCATGTGTAGCTAATGAAAGTTTTTTTCCATTCTCTAAATATTCCTTTTTAGTTTCTTTGTTTTCCATCCACGGACTTGAGAACTACTTGAATCTTTGAGGATATTGACGATGCTATTTTTAAACTTCCTGTTTAGCCACAGCAATTAATACAGTCAGAAATAGGCACAGAGGCAACGAGAAAGACCACTTTCGAAGTTGATCTAGGCATAGAAGAGTCGGTTCATTTTTGATGAGGGAAATAAAGTACTTCAAAAGGTAAAGGCATAAATGGTTACAGGACAATTAGAAATCCATAAAGAAAACAATAAAAATTACAAGTCTCAGCCCTCACACAACAAAACTGCAAAAATTACAGTATTGGATTAATAGATGTAAATGCAAAAGCAAGATGCCATACATTTCAGAATCAGAAAAGAAAATCTTGTCAGTCTCACTGGAAATGACAGTTTCTTAAACAGGACACCAAAAGCCTATATAAAAGGAAAAGGGGGGGAGGTTGGGGATTTAGCTCAGTGGTAGAGTGCTTGCCTAGGAAGCGCAAGGCCCTGGGTTCTGTCCCCAGCTCCGGGGGGGGGGAGGAAGGAAAAAGGGGGGATATTTCACAAGGTGATCCAGACTCAGAAAGACAAATATTATATGTTGCCTTTCATATATGCATCCTAGTTTACATATCTGTGTCAATATAGTCAGACTCACAGGGGTGGACACTAGAGAGGGGGCAGGCAGAGGGAAGTGAGTGCAGGTAACGGAATACAGGTGACGTGACATAGAAGTTGAATGGAGGACACTGGGGTGAAAGGATGTAGGAGAGGAGCAGGGAAAGAGAATCAACAAAACAAATTCTGTTAGAAAATGCCACAACAAAACCCAGTACTTTACACGCTAATTAAAACACATAAGGAATTAAATGCACAACAAAGAAAGCACAAGGAGAATCTACAGAAAAGGGAGGGATGGGAGGCATCGGTAGTGATGTGGTTTTCACTTCCTCTGCTTTAAGTATGTGTGTCAATGGTGCCACAGAGCCTGGAGGAGATAAACAGGATCTCCTCAGGTTTGAAATATAAAAGACTAGAGGGTATCTGAAATAAATGAAGAAGACGCGAGTTCAGGATACTGTGGCTGGAATCCTAGCTTCCTTGCTTCATAGTTAAATGATTTTAAACGTGGATTAAACTACCAGAAGCTGAGTTTCCCTATATACAAGGATATTAATTTATTCATCTCAAAGGCTTGTGAGAATTGGAGGAGTTGATACACGGAAAGCAATTAGAAAAAAGAAAAATGATTACCTAATGCTGTTGGCAGGAAGATCGTCTCCTAAGACTTTGTGTGTCAGGAGTTCAGTTATCGACCTAATCTGTTGCGGGCGTTCTGAGATGGGTCCCAGGGGAGGGAATCTGGCTTAGATGAGATCGTGAGGACAGGGCTTCCATATCACCATGTGGAAGGGAGGGCTGAGCCGGCTCTGTCTGGCCTTGCAAGGGCCTCCTCTGTGTTGTGCTATAAGAAAGCCTCCCAGGGTCTGAGCTTAGTCCAGCACCAAGTTCACAGACTTCCCAGCCTCCAGAACCAGGGACAGAATGAACCTCTGTCCTGTGAAAAAGGCCAGTCTCAAGTGCTTTTAAAATTGTAATAATAAATGCACCAACACAATCTATGCCCAGAAAAATCAAAGACTTCCACTCTTTAAAAATTTTCAGTTAAAAATAAAGATACAAGATTCACCCTAAAAGAATGTATTCACTCTAAATCTCTGGTGAAGAATTTATGCCCAATATATATAAACAACTATTATACTTTGGGAATTAAGAGACAAATAGTCTACTGCTGGAACAGACAGTTTAGAGAGGGTGTGCAAATAACCGAAAAATGTAGATGTTTCCTAAAATCATTAGCTATCCGGGAAGACCAATCAAAAAGCCTCTCCCTCTCTGTGTATGTCTCTGTCTGTCTGTCTATCTGTCTGTCTGTCTGTCTGTCTGTATTCTGTCTGTCTGTCTCCCTCTCTTATATCTCACACACACACACACACACACACACACACACACACACACACACGCATGCATGCATGCACGCACACACACGGTGGTTCTGATTTAATACCATGCCTTAAGACTTTTATTTTGATAATTTTAAGAAAACATTCACTGTGCCTTGATTCTAGGAGCTTAGGTAACTTGCTTAAGGATTAGTGACTTCATTGAGATTGGAGTGGGTGGATGGGTGGGAGCAGTAACACCCTTATAGAAGCAGGGGAAGGAGGGAGGGGATATGGGAGTAGATAATTTGAAATGTAAATACATAAAATATCCAAGGAAAATAAAATTAAAAAAAAAATAAATGAGACAAGTTGACAACTCTACAATTACATATTTAAAAAGGGATTAAGAAAGACAATGCTGGGATCTGGATGGAGCTAAGGCAGGTTTCAAAGCTTCCAGTGCAGTCACCGTGATGTATGGCTAGTGCGGGTGCCTTCTGCTGCACCTGTCCTCGGGCACTCGTGCCCTAAACTCTGTGGGTTCAGCAGGATGCTCAGCGGTCATGTGAGAAGAGGCTGACAAGTCCCCACAGTACAGCACAGTACAGTACAGGCACGGCCAGGTTCACTCTTGCTTCGAGGGCAGAGGCAAAGCCAGAATCTCAGCATGTAAACCCTGAAGCTGCCTGGCGCCAAGATGCAGCTCTGAGGAGGGAGAGAAAGCTCGTGCCCAGGGCTGGAGTGTCCTCGCCAGGCCAACAGGCCAGCACTCCTTGGCTCCGCGGCCAGGTCTCTAAACTAGGAGTGTACGGCGGCCGGCGCAAGAGCTATGCTCTGCACTCAGCAGCCAGGCCAGCGTTCTCAGGACAAGGGAATGTCCAGAATTCATGATATACATGGCGATGATTAACGTTGTGAACTTAACAAAATCTAGAATCACCTAGAAGCTTCTGGGCATGCTTGTGAGGGATTTCCTAGGTTAATGGAGATGGGAAAACCCACCTTAAATGTGGATAGCAACATTCTCTGATCTTGAGTCTTAGACATGATAAAACAGAGGAAGCTGGCTGAGTACCAGCTCTAGGTGCTTCCTGCTTCCTGCCTGTAGATGTAATATGATGGGCTGCCGCAGCCTTCTGCCCATCTTCACCACGATGAACTGTACCCAGGGAACTGTGAGTTGAAATAAACTATTTCTCCTTTTGGTTCTTTTTATCAGGGTATTTTGTCACAGCAATGAGGAAGTAATACAAACGTGTATGAAAATTTCAAAGAATTATAATTTTTAAAATCCTCAAAAAACTGGCTTGGCGGTTCAATACACTCAAACTGGAACCTGGTCATGTGATCTAAACATTATAGCTTCTTTCAAAATACTTTTATCTTGGTACCTGTCCATGGAAAAGGATCTTCAGTCTCCTTACTGGAAGACATGGTACATGTAGAGTACAAAGGCAGAGTTCAGTGCTGGGTTTTAAACCCCACCACCATGACCAGGGTTGAGATTCCACCCTACGCCTGTCAGAATGGCTAAAGTAAAAAGCACAAGCGACAGCTCATGCTGGTGAGGATGTGAAGCAAGGGGAGAACCCCTCCATTGCTGGTGGGAGTGCAAACTTTTACAGCCAGTTTGGAAATCAATATGGCAGTTTCTCAGGACACAGTTTCTCAAGACCCAGCTATACCATTCTTGAGCATATATTCAAAGGATATTCTATCCTACCACAAGGACATTTGTTCAACCAGGTTCACTGTAGCTTTCTTAGTAATAGCCAGAAACTGGAAACATCCTAAATGTTCCTCGACTGAAGAATGAATAAAGAAAATGTGGTACATTTATACAATGGGGCAGTACTCCGCTATCTAAAGAAATGGCTGTGAAATTTGTAGGCAAGTGGATGGAATTAGAAAAAAAAATCATCCCGAATGGGGTAACCCAGACCCAGAAAGACAAAAATACTGTGTACTCATGAGTGAATATTAGCTGCAAAGTAAGGAGAGTCATGTTACAATCCATAGACCCAGAGAGGCTGAGTAACAAGGGGGGCCCAAGGGAGCCATGGATCGCCCTGGAAAGGAGACATAGGAAGAGTTTTTGGGTGAGCTGGAAGCAGATGGAGATGAGAACAGGCGGGATCAAGTGGAGGGGATGATGGCGGAGAGAGAACTGAGAGAGATGAATTGTGGGGCATTTCATGGTGAGATGGGAACCTAATACAGTGGAAGCTCTGGGGAATCCACGGGGCTAATCTTAGTGAAGGCTCTTAGTAATGGGGGACACAGAACCTCAACCAGTCGTCTTCTGTAGCCAGGTAAAGCTGGTGACAATAAGCCTGGTCTTATGGTAGCTTGTTATGCCACATTCGGTTGAAATCTCTGACAGGCCTGCTCTTTTCTGAAGGGAAGCAGAGGAGGAATGGATCTGGAGGAGAAGAGAGTAAGGGGGGCACTGGGAGGAAAGGAGGGAGGGGAACCTGCAGCCAGATATAATATATGAGAGAAGAATTAATTAATTAGCTAACTGATTGATTGATTGATTGATTAAAAAAAATACACCATCCTCTGAGCTAGAAAACCTGCCAATCCCTGAGCTCACTCCAAGCTCATGACTTGAAATCTCACCAATATCCACACTGGAAATCTCTACCCTGGAGAGCCCTGTCCCATAGGAAACTGTATTTAAAGCCTGATTAGTTCTTCATGGCTTCTTTCCCGAGCAGAGGCAGTCATCCTTTTGTATCTTTCTCAATAAATCTCCTGTGTGAGGTTGTTGGGTGGTGTGACTTTGTGGTGTTCCTTGGCTCCAGACTGCCAGGATACCTTTCCCCTCAGTGCTGCAACACTTATAGTTCTTTGTCCCATAGTCCTTGGAATAATCAATTAATCAATTATATTACAACATTCAACTAGGTAAATGTAACTCTTCCTTACTGAACATGTGCTGAGTGACAAAACTTTTCCTGAGGAGACCATGCACATCTAATCACTGGTGAAGCCCATGACAGACCAAAGTATGGGTTCTGCCAAAGTACAACTTGGTGAATGATGAGTTTTACTGGGGCTAGTTATACAAATATGGGTGAGGGGTTACTTACAGCAGACTCAAAGGCAGCTGTAACACCAAAGCCCACCCCAGCATGGGTGACAGCTCACAAAAGCTGGGAACCTGGACTACACTGTTCAGCCTGGAGGCTGCTCAATAGGTTGGAGAGTGTCCTTTCCAAGAGACTCTGGTCTACACATCTTCCATGTAGCTTTATTTCGGTTTTTCCCCAAGCAGCTGGTCTAGTCTCAAAGTCTTCACAACTTTTATGGCTTGCTCTGGCAGGTAGGGGCACAATGAATCTGTTCAGTTTTAGGTACTTCCTGGACCTGTTTTCAGTTGTTTACTTTCTTGTTTGAAGAGCTTCCCTTAAGGATGAGAGAATGTTTCACACTCAGGAAATTGTTATACAGCAGCTTGGTCTCAGGTCCATCCTTCTGGCCTGGAGCTCAAAGGTTTATTTCATTTGTCTGTTTGTTTGTATAATTCCAGTGCAGTGATAAAGTTAGGAGATAATCTGTCTCTTAAACACCTACCATTTTGTACAATCCCCATTCCAAGGCTGCACCCTAGCCTTGTGAAATCATTCAACCATTCTTTTCTTTAACATTCAGTTTGTGCTACAGTTGCTCCTTCCCCCTCGCATTTGAACTTGACGACAAGGAAAAGATAAAATGTCATCACAGCCATTTTAGAGAGCTCCTGGAAAGGGGAGCAAGGAAGTGTGGGTGATTAATCCCCCATCGTTACTGGCTGAGCGCAGCCATCATCTACTGTTTTGCTTCTCTGTACCCATGTTTATATTTTCTTCTTCATTGGATGTAAATGCTTGAAGACAGACGCTCAGTGCAGTGTACACATGCAGTAGCCCCACAGCCCACTTCTCCTCTATAGTTCCTTGCAGACTGGGTTCCTGCCGTCCTTTGACTCTGCCTCTTCAGCAAGTAGCCAAGCCCAGGTTCTCTGTAAATTTCCCCCTTTCCCTATATTAATCTGATCCATTTGGGTTATTTTAAGAGTCCAGTGGTGTCAGTCTTAATAGTTATTATTCAAGCAGTTACAGTTCATCATGATAGTATGTATGTCATGAGACATGGGAGTGAGCTGGGGGTAGCTGCAAGTGATTATCCATCTTCCCCTACCCTGAAATTTAGAATATCTGGCTTATTCTTTCTGCCATTTCTTTTGAAATGGGCAAAGTGGAGGCTATGCTAAACTTAAAAAGGTCATTGCCACCCAGTTTCCAGATTATTCACCTATATTTTCTTCTAGTAATTTAGAGGTTTTTTTCCATAATAAATTTCTTTGTTTCATATGCTGTTTTATTTGGTGGTATAAGTAGAAAGGAATCTCAGTATTTTCCCCAAGATTTTTGGCTGTTTGTTCAAAAAAACCAAACTGCTTTAGGTCAAGCTACTCCATGTGACTTGTGGGCTAAGCTGTCTTTGATACCGGTTTTCAATTTTTTCCTGGAAATCTGTAATTTTGTGTTCCACAAAATGTATTTTAAAAGAAGTTGGACATGTTTAAAGAATACACTGCATTAGAATCTGAGTGTACTTACACTGAGTATTTCTGATGCTCATAGGGAATGTTAGCATTTTAATAAGGATAAGGCCTAGTTCAGCGTCTGGTGTGAATCTAAGCTATCCAGACCATGGAAGTAAATGTCTATTTTAAAATACAATAAAATTGTGTCTGCCTAATCATACCTGATATAAGTCCCAGCATACTTGCTGGGCATTGTGGGCTCATGGCAATGGGAAGGTTGAATGTTTTGAGGGTTTTTTTATTAGTCACTTCCGTGTTCTGCTTTCATGGGATTGTTGTTTGACCCTGAGCCCTGCACATCTGTCTACAAGCCTCCAATGGAAGTCTTCTCATTGGTACCAGTTGAAAGTCATGAGTTCAATATAGATATGAGTTCAAAATAGATGGGCAGCATCAAGGTCCAGACATGAGTCAACATAGGAGTCAGAACATCTGGGTCGATGGTCAGATTCTTTGCTTTGCAATTATGTACTTGGTGAAATTACTTACTGATCTCTGCCTTGGTGCCTCATCTGCAGGAAGGAGAGATAGGAGACTAGAGCTGATTTGTTTTCTAAATGTAAAGTGCTTGATGCATTGGGAAGTCAATGCTGTTATGACCACCACCACCATGACCACCATCACTCCATCCACCACCATTACCACCACTGCCATGACCACCATTATTCCATCACCATCATCACCACCACTGCTATTACTATCATCACTCTACCACCATCATCACCACCACTACCATGACCACCATCACTCCATCACCCTCCTCACCACCATTGACATGACCACCATCACTCTACCACCCTCCTCACCACCACTGCTATTACCATCATCACTCTACCACCATCATCACCACCACTGCCATGACCACCACCAATCCATCACTATTATCACCACCACTGCCATGGCCACTACCACTCCACTCCCATCAACACCATCATCACAATTATGTCTGCCACCATCACCAAAGCCTTGAAGGCTTTCAACAGTGGGTGACCCAATGACACAGCATAACAAGCGACTTTTTTGCATTTATGGGTTCCTAGGATAGAACTCAGGATATTGGTCTTGGCAATAAGCATCTCTAGCTACCAAGCCATCTTGATGGCCCTATGCTCACTCTTAAAAGTCATTCTACTTCTTTTCCAGGACTCTCTCTCTCTCTCTCTCTCTCTCTCTCTCTCTTTTTTTTTAATTTTTTCCTTTTCTTCCCTGCTTTATCAACTCCAGTCTAGTATCAGAACCTTAACTCGAAACCAATACAGCAAAGAATGGGGCTATTTCTTCCCCAATTCTTCCAGTTCATCCAACTATCTAACTAACCAAAACCAGCCTTTCCTCCCAAGCAGAGCAAACTTTAGCTTCTTTTTACTCTGCAGTGAAATTGTGGTCAAGTCATATAGGTTAAAACTCACATTTTCCACATTTTATAAAATTTAAGACACAATGTCCATAGAGACTGAGGCCGTATGCACAGGACTTGCACGAGTCTGCCTAGAGCTGAAGGAAGAAGTGGACACCCCCATCCCCACCCAGAAGCGATATCCAATTGATAACCACTTGCAAACGAAAATTTAGTTTCCTCCAAGAGGTCTCACCGAGGAAACAAACTACTCTGAAATGTGGGCTGCATGCCTGGTAACAGATGGACAACAGAAAATAAACTCAAGTTAGTTTTAGAGGTTCCTTGTCTCATAATGTCACATCAGGGTTTTGCCCTCTTTTTAAAATTTATCACATTTTATCTTTGTTTTTATTTTATTTTCATTTGTTTTTTCTTCTCTCATTTTACTCTAAAGATCCTTTGTGTAATTATGGCTTCCAGTGTAGTGTTTTTATGGGATTCCTGAGTGTGCAAATGAATTGGTCTCTGAATCTGTTTCTTTTGGCTTTCCTCAGACTCTTCTTCTGTTTGTTGTATCCTATTCTGATGTGTCTGTATTTATTTTTCATAATGTATTATATTTTATTTTATATTCCCTTATAAGCTTGTTCATTTTCCAATATCAGACAGAAAAGGGGCAGATCTGCATGGGAGGGGACATTGGGAAGAACTAAGAGGAGTAGACTGAGGAATACTGTAATATGAATATATTTTATGGGAGAAAAACATCTATTTTCAGTAAAAGAGGGGAAAGGGCAGTATATAAAAAGGTAATATATTGGGGCTGGGGAGATGGCTCAGTGGTTAAGAGCACTGGCTTCTCTTTCAGAGGTCCTGAGTTCAGATCCCAGCCACCACATAGTGGCTCACAACCATCTGTAATGGAATTCAGTGCTCTCTTATGAGGTGTCTGAAGAAAGCTACAATGTACTCATATAC